>NC_133063.1:80226173-80381173 GCF_048771995.1 Taeniopygia guttata
GAAGGAAGGAAGGAAGGAAGGAAGGAAGGAAGGAAGGAAGGAAGGAAGGAAGGAAGGAAGGAAGGAAGGAAGGAAGGAAGGAAGGAAGGAAGGAAGGAAGGAAGGAAGGAAGGAAGGAAGGAAGGAAGGAAGGAAGGAAGGAAGGAAGGAAGGAAGGAAGGAAGGAAGGAAGGAAGGAAGGAAGGAAGGAAGGAAGGAAGGAAGGAAGGAAGGAAGGAAGGAAGGAAGGAAGGAAGGAAGGAAGGAAGGAAGGAAGGAAGGAAGGAAGGAAGGAAGGAAGGAAGGAAGGAAGGAAGGAAGGAAGGAAGGAAGGAAGGAAGGAAGGAAGGAAGGAAGGAAGGGAGGAAGGGATGTATCCCAGTGTTTTCACTTTGCATGCTGACTTCTTTCTCATCTGTGGATGATAAATGATCACTAACATTTCTTTTGGTTTTCTGGTCGAGAACCATGAAACGTGGAGTGTCAATAAGAGAGAATATTTCTGAAATGAAAGCAATTTAGATCTGCTTAAATCATTGGAGAACTTAAAAAGTATTGTGACATCAGTAACGTTTTTATTTTTCAAGTTCTGACTACAATATATGCACGTGTATGAGATGAACAGATGGAGAAAAGTACTAATGTGATCCCTAAATAAAATTATCAGAGATAAAAGAAGGTTAAACAACCTAAAGTGATGATATTTGGAAGGAAAAGGGGTGAAACCAAAAAGGAGTGCTATGATGTAACTATGGTAGAGAATGTCAGAATAAAGGCATTTATTTCAGTGACTGATAAAATGACAAGGAAACACACATGAAAATTAAAGTAAATGGAAGCTTAAGGAAATACTTTTCATGAAAGGAATCCTAATGGTGCAAGTCTGCATGCAGGAGCCAATTTTAAGACAAAAGCTGCGTGATATTTCAAGACAGAGATATGTAAAATCTCATGCTGTTACTCTGATTACTGGTTAGATTTACAATATAAACTTCACAAATTACAGTATACAGAGTGCAGAGGCAGAATAAATATTCTTTCTAAATCTTAATCACTTTCTACATGGAAAATCTACATGGTGATTATTCAGGGACCAAAAGAGTAACCTGTAAAAGCATTCATCTCTTTTTTATTTTTAATCTTTTTGAGGGGGGTCTGAAAGAGGGGAGGATAAGCTTAATAAGAGGAAATTGCAGTATTTAAATACACCGGAGACCACAAAGCATAGTATTAGCAGAGTAAATTACTCTCATGCTCAAGGTGCCAAAAGCAATTTGGGCTGTATACAGAAACAAAATCACAAGATTAAGTCAATGTGTTTTCCCCATGTTTGTGGGGAAGGGATAATTGATTGGAATAGCAGGTCACACCTATACTAATGCACCATTCAGTAGCTGACATCATCTGTGCATCTTTGAAATGAACACCAGCTCATAACATTCACTTAGATACCTTTTAATTACTTTGCTCTGCAGCCAGAAAATGGAAGGCTAACTCATTAACCTTCTTTGCCTTTCTGGAAGGTGTTTTTTTCCTCTTCATGTTTATGCTTGTTTGGACCTGAAGTTATTCCCACAGGCTGCAGAAGTATCCATTAGCAAACCTGGTCCAGCTGCAAGTTCTCTTTCACTGCTTAATATATTCAGCAATCTGTTCTTCATGATTCAAACCCAAATTCCGGCCTTATCAGTAAATAGAAACTCCACATATTATTTTTCCTATTTCTGGGCATGAAGTGGTTTTTGCAAATGCTAAACCTGTTCCTTAAGGTTGCTTTGTTGATGTCAGGGGATTAAGAAGGGAGCTGACAAACAATAATACAAAACACTGATTTAAAACAGAGACAATCCAATTGTAACAACCATTTCTCTTACTTACGAGTAATGACTCCTTTTTCATGCATTGTTAATGCCTTCATAAAGCACGAGGATCAACATGTCAAGAAGAAAAGAGAAATAGATTTCCTGGATCATAGTACAATTTTTCAGAGTCTGGACTACAGAACTAGATAAAGACAAAGAAACCCAAATTACAGAGGAATCAACAGAAAGCAATAATTCTGTTATGCTCTGCATGCTTAGTTTACTTTCCTATAGAAAGACATAGAAAAAGAAGTGAACCGTATACATTTCTCCTGAAAACTAAGATAACTTTGCACTTATTCACAGAATGAAGATGTAATAAGGTTAGTTGCACCACGGATGTGAAAAAAAAATAGAGATAATCAGAATTTGTCATAATGTCCCACTGACAAAAAGAAAAGTGCATTTAAAGGCAGCCACAGAGGAATGTGACTGGCAAGAGGCCAGGATAAGCACAAGGGAGCAATTCTGCACTTCAAAGAAAGCTTTAAGTGATAATAGGTTAAACCCTTCTTTGTCTAATCAGTTATTTAAATACTACTAATTACCTGGGCTATTGCCTAGCTCAACACCTATAATTTGAGGGTTTTAAATCTTATAAAGTACAAAGGGGCATTTTGTACTCAGATCAGCAATTTTTATGTGCTTGCAAGTTACATAAATGGACTCCAAGGGAAGCCCACAAGTTTACAACTTCTACACCTTAAGAAGGGGCTGCATACTGAATATCTAAACTGCACATTTATAAAATGACGATTTCATACTTTAAGGAAGCTGCAAGCTGGGGAAAGCAGCCTGAAGCAATTAGAGAAATGCAGCAATTAAGGTGTGTAGTAGTAATGTTAATTGAAAGCTCTTATGCAGGAGGGCAGAAGGAAAGGAAATAATTGAATGGCCATAAGGCCATGGCAGTAATTCTGCAGTAGTCTTTTTGTCTGCCCCTTTGTCTCCCATCTGCACCTTTTGAGTCATCTCTGCTGTACCTGTACATCTGCTCCTGCAGCTGAGCAAATCTGGCATATGGAATCTTCCTGATCTAACAAAATAGCCCTTCTTCCTATGCATCCGACTGTAAAATTTGCTGACTGATAATTCTATGTTCTAGCTCACCGCAGGAGGGTACAAGAAGCTGGAGAGGTGCAGAAACTAGAAACCTGAGAAACAAAACCAGAAATAGTTAAGGTCTATTCACATATTACTGATGCAAATCAGAGCCTAAGGAATGGGGAGGCAAAACTCTTATTAAGAAAGAATAAATACTTTCGTCATTTCATTTCAGTGTGGAGGAAACAGCTGGAGACTGAATGCACCAGCACCAGTAACCACCTTTGATAAAAGCAGCAGGAAGATTTGGGTTGGGAACTGAGATTATTCGAGAGCCCTGGGGCTGTTTGCAGGAGCAGCTACTCTCACAAGACAGGTGAGGCTGTGGAGCCAGGGAGACAGAAAGGTAAGACTAATACTTGTCTGTTGTTTTAGAATCAGCAACACACTTCTGTTTCTGTCAGAGCCTCTTCACACAAAATTCAGAAAGGGTAAGACTGGCATTTCCTACAACTGAGCCTTCCACAGGACCCACAGAATTTTAAGGGATAATCCACCTCTGATGAAAAAGGCCTGAGAATAAAGAGGCAATGAAAGCTGCCAGGATAAGATTCAAAGACAAATTCCCAAACATCTGGAGATCTTACTGCTCCCACATGATTCTGTTATCATCACCAAGGCTTTGGGGTGATGCAACCCCAAAAACCTTTGCAAGGATGCAGGAGTGGACCAGTCTTATATCCTGAGCTCCTAAAAATGGATGTGCCCAGTTCCCTACAGTTTAGAGTTGGTATTTTATTCTTGCTATGAGGAAGTTTCCCATTCTCTCTCATTGCACTAATGCAACCAAATATTCATTACTAAAATACTCTGCTGTTTGCAGCAGGTGGCAATACCTGTCACAATGCCAGTGGCAGTAAAAACGGACCATGATGCAAGGAAAACTAAATAACTTGTAATATTATATTTTCAGGGCAAAAAATACAATTCAGATCATAAAAAATAGCAGAAAGCCCAGGAAAATACACTGCAGCTGTATCCATACAGTATGTGAAGATCAGAGAGCTTTATGATGTGACCTTTGGCTGATGAACTTTGATTTAATTGGTTGTCTGCGACTTGTACCAAAGGACATTCCTGCTGCAGCCTGTAATGAATTTCCACTCACTGCAATCACTGCCATGACCTTACCCTACTCACAAAAGAAATTCATGGCCTGTAATGACTCTTTGAACCAAAGAGATAGGATTTTAAAGTTTTGTCTCCTACAGGGAGGGTTAAAAATGTAGCACTGAGTAGTGAATCCCACTAGCACTTATTTATAAAGGATGTACTGTGTGTCATCCCCTTGATTATTTCTAGATTTAAATTTGCTCAAAACCTTTGAGAAGAGTTGTTTTTTTTTTTTTCATGGGGATATTACACTGGCTTCTCTGCTTGTGTTCTAAAATTTCTTTTCCTTCTATATCCATGTGGGAGTCTCATCTCTCCTCTCATAGGTGCATGTGCCTCCACCTGTGTTCTGGCTCTGATTCCTACTTTGTCAATCACCAAGGAATAATAAAATCAATCACCCAGCTAACCTGCTCAAAACTTTCCTCTTGGGTGTGAATATGAGCCCAATTGTCATGGGGAATTTTCCCCTCTCCCCTGCAATTTACTTATTTATTGACTTATTTATTTTTAAGATATGTCCAAAGCTAGACAATGTTCCAATTAATAGGCAAAAGTGCTTTGAAGGGCTGAGTCAGAATTCAAAATTACCTCAAATAAGAAGTTTTTTTTAAAATCCAGGAAGGAATTTAGCTTGACAGAAGACCCCAAATTCACAAATACCAAATGAGGGCAAAGCAACTACCATGAGTCAAGTGGCAGAAAAGGTCTCTGGGGTTATAGGCAGACCACAAATTTAAAACTGTGCTTTAAAATAGTTTTATACTTACACTGTATATATATATATGTTTATATATATATATAATTATATGTATTTATTAACTATACATATTTATACTTATACTGTATATATTTATATTTTTATATATATTTATATACTCATACTGTATATATTTATAAATTTATATATATTTATATACTTACTTATATGTAAGTATATATTTATACTTACACTGTATATATATATATATATATATATGTTTTATACTAACATTGCATTCTTTTGCAGAGGACGTAAAACCCAATTACTCTTCTCTAGAGTGATTAGCAAACTCTCAGATGGGATGCTGGCTCTTGTATCCTGCATTAAAGAAGAATTAAAGACATCTCAGAGAGGGAGCCACTCCACCGTGGCAGGGAAATACCTGTCTTGGGAGGTTTAAATAACTTCAGCTAATCTCAGTGCATGGAAACAGACTATCCCTCCTTGAGCTCCTTTTTCAGCCCTTTATAGACTTAAAATTACACATTCTAAATCCAGAAGGAGTAAAAGTAGAGCAAAATTTCCAGTATTTTAGCCATGGCTCCACTGTTTCAGGATGAGTCCTGGCAGATGCATCCTGTGGTGTTGAATTTTACTCTCTAAAACATGTTTTCAGATGTGGCAAGCTAAGGGACTGCCTCTTGTCTCACACTCCACAGCTGTAATTCATAGCAGTGGAGATGGTTCAAAGCAAATTTAAAATACCTACAGGCTGTCTCCTACTACAGTCAGAGAGCTCTGATGCCTTAATTCTTTAGGTGAGAAGCCAGCTTTCTCTATTTTCCTCTCACTGAGGTGGGGTAGGTGCAAGCCTGGAGTGAATTGACTTTTCTTGCCTTCAGTGGGGACTGTGTGAGTTTTCTGACTGCTATGAAGAGGCCTTTTATAACTACGATGACTGAAACATGCGTTTATTTGGTGTTGAGGGAATTTTGTTCACTAGGAATGTATAGCTGAGTTCCTGAGAAGCACAGTTTATTATACAAAATCTGAATAAACACACATTTAAAGCAGGGTGGTGTTCTGTATTAGTTTAATTTTGCTGCATATTCTTAAGATCCCTGACCTTGAAGGACATTTGGTCAGCCCTGGAGTTCAGTGTGAGAATTAATTCCTCATTCTTTAAGAGCTTTAATAATGAAAGTCATATTAAAAAAAAAAAAAAAATTAAAGAGAGAGCTCAAGCCATGGAGAGAAAAGTGACTTCACCTTTAAAAAAACTCAGACTCAAAAAGTTAATCCAGAAATGTGATTGTTACCAGTTAATTTCCTTATGATGTTAACTGAAATAAGAGACTGGCTATTCAAGTATCAACACGAATGAGTGTTATTCTAGGCCATTATTCTCATCTTCTTGCAGAAGACTCAATCACAATGACAAATGTCCATTAACTGCTGCAAAAATCACATCACACTCTATCTGGAAAAGTAGATGACCTCTATATGCAGTTTAAACGAATTTATTCTCATCAGCTTTAATCAACTATCAAATTAATTCGTAATGTTTGGGATAGTGTTACTGAGCCCAGGGAAGCCAAGTTCACTGAACAGTGTCACATAATCATTACCTTCTGGAGCATAATGAAACCTGAGGTGCTGGGAAACCACTCACAAAGGTGATAGGAGTCGATACTTTCTGCACTAAAGAAACTATCACAAACACACAAATCTCTCCGTTTTCATCTGGAGCAAGCTTTTGACTTGAAAAGGAATGCCAGAGGCTGGCTGTTTTCTGCCTTAGTTTCCTTCCAGCCTGCAGGGTGGACCAGGGGAGAAATTTTGCATTTCCCTTCCCAGAGCAGGCAGCACACCTGAGCTGTCAAGATTTGACAGCTGAGTTTACTGAAGGAGGATGCTTTTTCCTCACACAATTCAGCATAAGCAGGGTACAACCCAGGCCAGCAAAGGCACAAAGATTTCATCTCCCCTTACACAAGACGTGAGATGAAACCTTTTTTCTTTTATGTAACTTGGTCTGAATTATAAGGTTTAAATTCAGATTCTAATCTCCTGGCTTAATTGTGCCGTGTAAGAGGAGGAACAAGTAGTGACACACTAGGGAACCTTCCAGAAATAATGTGTCAAAATATGTCCCTGGGGTTGTGCTACCTTCTTATGCTTTCTAAATTTTATTATTCAGAAAAACTGCTTTAAAAGCTTTCTGATTTGTTCCAGCAAGCTAAAAATTATTAGTATTTCATTGGGTCTGAGAGGCCGGTGTCAGAATAATTTTCAGGGTATAACCAGAAATAATAATTATTATAATAGTAATAATACTAATGCTAATACTAATACTACTAATCTTTTACACTGAGTGCAGCACAATGTTTTAGCCCTAGCCAAGCCCATTGGAGCTGATTTTCCTGGGGCTGCCTTTCAGGGTACTCAGTGGCTCCTTAAAGCAGGCAGGGCTGAATCACAGGGTTATTTTATTCCACAGCACACCATGGCCCTTTCCACACGGACTGGAAACTCAGGAACATTGTCAAGGTGTGGGAATACAGAGCTCACCTCTGTCTGCCCTGGCAGGTCTGGGACCCTGGCAGGGGTCAGGAACCCCCCTGGACAGAGCCCCCAGAGACACTGGCTGTGATCTCTGTCCATGGAAAAGAGTTTTCAATCTTACAGGATGAATTACCAGCTCTGAGTGTTTGATATGAGTAATAATTAAGTGTGGCACAGGTGCAAAAGTAAAATTTTAGGATTCTAGATTAGGGGTCCAAAGGGGACAAGATGGAGGAAATTGGGTGTGCCTTGTCCTTTTTCTCCTTCTTCATGCCCTCCATGTGTCACTGTGGTGTTGGCATTTTTCTGTTGGTTCAGGCTGGGGACACACTGTCCAACGTAGGTGACAGATATTGGCACGTTATTGTAAATCCAGCACAGGTAGTTTGTGGTATTTAATGTTTGTACCATCCCACTGAGGGCAGAGCCCCACACGCTGCCCTGCAGGACAGAGCTGCGGCAGGGCAGCAGAACATGTTAGAGATAAACAGAATAAACAACCTTGAAACCAGCACAGACCAATTATGGCTTCTGCTTTGGCAGTGGGGCTGACAGACAGAGACTTTCTACAATCTCGGGATCATCAATACCACAGATTCCAACATCAAGGCATGATAATTTTTGCCACATTTCCTCTTAAGACACCAGCTCATGCTCAGATTTTAACCGAGGCGAAAGGCCGGGAGTTTGCCGAGCTTTTCCCTCATTCTTCCTCTCCTTGAGGCATTCACACACCCAACCACACGGCATTTGGGGGTGAAATATTTTTCATCAGCACAGGAAAGCAGGAAATGTCGGAGGAGTTTTCCCAAGCTGTCAATGAGCACACAGTACACCTGACACAAGCCCTCGCCTTGTGCGTTTGTCGCGACACAAACGGCACCGGGTACCTCAGGGGACCTGCTGGGTATGTTCTAGTCCCCTTTTGCCCAGAGATGAATTAGGGCATTTAAAGGAGAGCACAGAGGCTGCTTTCTGAGTCCTGGGCCTTAACTTTGTTCTTGGTCACAGCTCAGCTCACAGAAAGCATCATTCACACGCACAGACACTCTCAGGCCCAGGTTTATGATTAATCCCACCGCAGTGCGCTCATGCTCCTGTAACAAAAATGGTCCCTTTGTGGAACCTGATGGATGGAACAAGGCGACAGTATATTCAGGCAGGTTTTTTTGACTACTAGGTAAAAAGTTCAAATTCAACCCAAAAAACTGAAGGATGACTCAAGTTTCGTGTTTGGACTTTCTGCAAATTTTCTCTGAAAACAGCGCGTGTGTGAGAGTACACATGTACAGGAAAAAGTGATTACTGGAGGTAAAGAAGGAGCACATCCAGGAATTCCTAATGCACTTGCACTTCTGTTCATAACAGCACTGAAATGCCTCTTGAATTCGGCGTGTATTTATTCTTTACCTCCCTGATATCTCACGGCAACATTCCCTTTACCACCTCAATTTTGTTATCCCTAAGCTCAAAGGTATATCAGCACCAGTACTTGCCTAATTTTTTGCAGATAGGATATGGTACAGTGCAGATTTACTATGCTGCAACAACAAATGAGGATTAAAAGCTGCAGGGCAGCACTGAATCAAGATTCCAGTATTTCTCCTCCAAGTGCCAGGCAAAGACTCTGGTGCAGCAACCAAAGTGTGACTTCTGGGCTAGAGGAGGCTGCTCTTCCCACCCCTGTCCTGGGGTTTGGCACAGTGAATTTAAGCTGCTGGTAAATTTTCTGGGCCCCACCCCACTCCTCTCTCCTCTCCCTGCCTCTGGGTGGGAGTTGTCCTGGCCTGGATGGGCACAGGGTTTGTGCCACAGGTCCCTTCTCACCCTGAGAGCCTGGAAATTCAGCTGCTCAAAGGTGTCAGAGCTTAGAGGCAGCACAGTGGAACTCCTGTTACTGATGGAGGGACCAAGAGTGTGACAACTGTGGTGGTTTAACTCTGTGAATCTCATTCTGGATCAGTCCAGCGTTCGGACCCTGTGGAGTTTGGAAATTCAAATTTATGCTCTTGACAGCTGAAAATAATTACTGCAGTGTGAGTGTCATTCCATACACTCCTCCTACAAAAAAAGAAAAAAACAAAAAACCATGGGTTTTTATGCCATTATAAGCATTTAGGAAATGGATAATACAGGTGTTTCAGTGGACATACACGTCTTTACCAATCATCCCTCATATTGTGAACGCTGCTAAGATAATTACTGTTGTGATTAGCTGCTAAACTAAGATCACAAGCATCAGTTCTTGAAAGAGGGAGCAACAAAACAATGACAGTGGCAATTCACACTTTTCGTACTTTTATGAATATATAAAGTGTCACTGAGAAAGAGTAGGTCAGAGAAGAAGGGGAAGCAGAAAGAAGGTAAAACAACTGCGTTGAAAGATGCGTGGAAAGCACTAATTATTCTTCAGCAAAGGAACAATTAAATACACAAATAGTTTTTTTAATGTCAGTAGAAAGTCTGTTACTTCAGCAAAGCTGCAGCAGACACTGAAAACATATTTAACTAGTAAATAAGGTGCTTCATTCAGAGAAGTGATTGCTAAACAGGAACAATATAGACTTGTCCCAAGACTCAATTTGTATGTTCTCTAAAAATAACTGGTTGAATTTTGTTAAGTTGCCCACAGAGCTCCTATAAATCCAGAGAAATGTCACGGAATGACACCAGTTTTATTATCTGAGCAGAAAGCAATTCTGTCAGTTGAGCTTGTGCTTTCTGAAACAATCAGGCACTGGCTTGTAATGGGCTGGCAGCAGACTCAGGTTCACCTCTCAGTGATCCTATTTAGTACCTGATTATGACAGCTTCAGTTTAGTCAGAAGACTCTGAGGATCACAGCCACGTCTTGCTGTTCTTATGCACAGACAAGTCCTACTGAATTCATAGGAGGGCTTGTACCTGGAAAGACTGTAGAGCTCAATTCTCTTTGATTAGTGTCTCATAAACACACACAGCCAAAATAATCTCTCTTATAACAACTGTATCCTTGCTCCTGTGTGGATATCCTTCTGATTTTTTTTTTTCCCAAGATGCCTGTGTGTGAAAAGCTGGTATGACTTAGCCTAGAATAATCATAACCACGTTTATTTATTACAGTTTTTGTTCTGGGGCTGTCTGAAAGGAGAGCCACGTGTGGTTGTCTTGGGTGGTAATTCTGCAGTGCTGGTGGTGCATTAGATCCCATGGGCTTCAGTGCCACTTCCTTCCAGCCTGAGCTGAGCTGAAATGATGACAAAAATCTGGGATCTTGCTGTGTCTGTGGGACCCTACGATGCTGAACTGATGCTATCCACAGCTGGCAGGATGAAACAGTGGCCTTGTGGCCATCAAGGACCTTGTGTCACCTGCAATCAGAGCTGACACTTGGCTGTTCAAGAATCAGACCAAAAGAGGAAAGGGTGAAAAAAAGCACCACATAAGGATATTTTTCACAATTGTTAAATACAGATCAACTTTCTGTCTGTCATAAAATCTGTATATTTCTATCAATGCAATAAAGTTTTGATTAAAAGCCTTCAGGATCTTCCTCTGACTTTGGCAATTTCTGGAGGACCATTATCCATGATTATTGGGATCCTTAAAAACATCGATAAGCAGCACATAAGAGTGTCTACATGAGTTGCATGCTGTTCAGCTGCCTTTAAAAGCCTTCCAGTGGGCACTGAGATAAAACTTCAGAAGCCTGGAGACTTTTTACAGGAGAGGTCACAGCCTTAAAGCAATGCTGAGGCTGCATCTCCCCAGGAGAGGCAGGTGAAAATCACAGGAGATCAAAGCTTGTAACTTATTGCCCAACCAACTTATCTACCTGGATTGTTTGTGGTTACTCCTTGACTCTTTAACTCTGCTAAGAGACTTCCATTTTTCATCTATCAAAGTCCTGGGTACTTAGGCTTTGTCTCAATTAAATACCTATTCTCATAAGTTTTACTCATTTATGATTTTCAGGGATTTTTTTTTTCTTTCAACTATCAGAGGTTGAAAATATAATTTTACTATTATATACACTGATGTGGATGACAACTTTTTACTCCCTACCCATCAAAGTGCATTAAGGGAACATAAAATAAGAATTCACCATCTCTTTATCTCTGTGCATCTGCAGGAAGTTGAAAGTGATGAATGGCAAAACATAAGAACAAGGGTTCCCAAAATGAAGAAAGTGGCATGATTAGTTTCTGTATTTTAAATCAGAAATAACTGCTCTGAATACATAAGTAATCAGACCTCCATTTATATCCTGGTTAGAATCTGAAGCTTTATTAATTGCAGTGGAATCACATACAAAATGAAGACTTCCTCCAAGAAAACCAGGCTCATTAAAAGAAAAACTTAATGTTTTATGATAGTATTTTCCACATTAGAGTTCTGGCCATGGCTAAATCATCATGGATAAACATACATATATTTAAACAGAGAAAGGATACACTCTTTTAGTCTGAAAACTGAGCCACAGAAAAACCACTAGACTGAATACTGATTATTCACATGAATCATTAGTCAAACAGAGGTGAGAACCCAAAATATATGAGTTACTATTTCTATTTATAATGTTCGAGTTTGCGTGGCATTTCTAAAGGCCTTTTTTGTCACACCCAGTTGCTCCATGTTGTTAGAAATAGAGATGAAAATCAGATCAAAGGACGGTCTGTGCTGCTGGTACTCACCTAGTAAACATCCAGTCCCCTTTTCCTTTCAGTCATATCCTTTTTTACACTAAATAAATCTGGGGTGACTCCTGGTTTTTTACTATTTAGTTCATCACATGAATTCCACTGGAGGACATGGCAAAATGAAGACAAATTCAAGATAAATATTCAAAAAATCTGGATAAAATACTGAGTAATATTTTACCAAAAAAAACCCCAAAAAAGGTCTACATTTTATCACATTGTGAGAATACCCATAATTTATCTGTTCTGTCATCTACATTTTATGACACTGTTCTGTATTCAAGAGAAACATGTACTTCTTATGAGAAGTTATACAGTGTGATCATTGCAGTAGTTAATCTGTAGAAAAAATGAGCTAAAAATAACAGGCATGCTTGCTGAGCCATGTTAGCAGTGAATGTAGGCTTTAACTTGAATCTTAAGGAAGTACAATATTTCTTCTTCATCATCCTGCCTGAAGTTTTGCAGAGTGTGACTTGTTCTCCACTTACCACTTTTGCCATAGTCAGGATTTTTTCCCATTACAAGTCCCTTATATCCAGGAACTTGAGAGAACCTTGACAACAAACCTGCACCATGAGGAAAGGCAGAAATAATAGAAAAGTTGAGCTCACAGTAACAACAAATCACTCATTAAGTGACAAAGCAGATCTCCACTTCATTCACCCCTCTGCTGGTGTGGGTGTCTTTCTAAATAAAAAATGTGCATCACTGACATTCTCAGCAGCAGCAAACATTTTCCTACATAACAAAACTCCTTTCAGGTCATGCTCAGGATATGCCTCTAACAGAAGCTATCTTAAAATGAACCTTCTGTGGCTGATAATTTTATTGTCTGCTACCCTCTGCTGGCTTTTTTCCTTTGTCACACTGAATTGAAGCTGCAGATTTTCACTGTGGGAGCCTTCCATAAGGGTGGCTTAGAAAGTTCACTGAATTCTTCTATCTCCACTGGCATGGACAAGGACTTTCATGCAGATCTCCAGTTTGGGTGAAAATTATCAAACCCAAAAACTGCTGGGAATGCAGCAATTGCACCTCCTCAGCTCTCTTATATGCAGTGGAAATTCATTGAGTCTGATGCTTAGATTTAGTAACTGTGCCCATTTTTCTGACTTCTCAAGTAAAAATACAAAAAAAACCTCCATTTATTTCCACACCATTTGGCTGAGAGCTCCATGTGCCCTTGATCTCCACGTTCCCTTGAAGCATTTTTCTCATTCGTGATGGGTATGGATCTGAAGGAGAAGAAAAAAAAAAAGTGGACATCTTATAGAAAATTAGGTAATCTTGACAGCAAGCAGACCTTTCAATGCAAAACTGCAGGGGGAAAATATAGTTTGCAGCTGCAAATACATCACACTTGGAATCACAGGTAAAATCATTTCCCTGCAGTGTATGGCTGTTCTCAGAAAATTGTGTTTAGCCCTGAGACTCTCATTATTGAGAAGAGTTGTAAATTTGAGAGAGGTCAGTGCAAAGCCACTGATATGATTAAAGTGGGCTGGAGGCACTGACTTATGAAGGAAGATGAAAAGATCTAAATAAACATGGTCTGGCTGTGGAATGCTTTAAAGGCATCAAGATAACCATTAACAAATAGCTGAAGGATATGAAAACTAAGCAGAGAAAAGATATATCTCAGGTACCACAAAGGAGAATAACCAAAACTAATGAGATGAGAATTAAGCAAGGAATAATCTAAGCCAAGTTTCTGGATAAGCTCCTAGAAGTGGAATGCAGTGTGCCATGGAGCACTCCCTCGGGTATGATGAAAAACCGATGGGCTGAGACAAATAGAGCTGGAGAGACTCTGGAGTGGCTGAACAAAGGGTTTAACCCTGCCTTTATAGAGAAGGAGGACAAAAATGTACAAATTGGTCCTTTTCAATTCTAATGCCTCTGAATTGCTGTGGAGGAACCCCAGCCATTAATGCAATTCTGTTGTGAATTAATTTGCTCATGCCTGGCAGAGGAAGCATCATGGACTCTGTGATTCAGGTTCACAGAAGTTCTGTGCCCGTTGCAGCTGGGCAGGAGGAGTCATGCCAGATTTTTCATCCACCAGTGTCCACAGTGGTTCTTTTTGTAGGACTGTTCTCAACTGGTTCTTTCCCCTGCCTGAACCAGTCTCCTGCCTTGCTGACCATGCTTAAGCTCCTAGGGAAGGATGGAGACATTTCTCAAGCAGAGAATTCCTCAAGAAATAATTCAACCCTAATTCAATCCCTGTTCTTCTGGTCACTTCAATGAGAACAATGGGCAGAGGACTTGAGATTTTGAGGCTTTTGCACTTAAATCCTCAGAGCTGTGCTAAAGCTCAGCTCCCAGTGTTTTCAGCTCTGTTGTGCCCTCAGAAAATCCTGACCTAAGTGAACTGCCTAAGCTCAGGTGTGCAGCCTGTTTTAGAGAGAGAACTTGAAATTAACCTCCCATATGGCAATCCCCCAGTGGAGCCAGTGGATATCCCTGCCTTTAAAATGAAAGACTGTATTGATGTGAGCCTCAAAATGCTCCTCTCAGTTTCCTCATTATATGCAGCAACTGTCAAACTAAATTTTTGCAAAAAATGATGTGAGATGAACCTCAGTCTCCTCGTTGCAGTGACCCTTCGTGCTGCGATCAGCGAGATGCCCACTCACTTTTTTTACAGGGTATCTGTTCTGAAAGCAGCATGCTTCCCATGCAGAATCACAGAGCCAAAGGGGAAAGGGAAAGATGGCAATCTGCCAACTGGATTAAAAAACAAAAAAAAAAAAAAAAAAAACCAAAAAAAAACCACACAAAAAAAAAAAACCCAAAGCCAACCCTTATCTGTTATATACTGAAGTCATTATCTGTTTTACAGCTATAAAAAAGTACATTAAAATCCCAGCCTGCTCGTAGCCAGGTCATGATTTGTTGGTGCCTGAGAGGCCAGCTCAGTGCAGCCTGACAGGTGTTTAGGGCAGGGTGAAATACAACATCCGTGCTCCCACTCAAGAGCTGGCACCATCTCTGGATGATATGCCAAATGAGGATCTATTTGCAAGGCTTTGGTTTTGACAGATGGATAGCCCATCCAAGATTTCTCAGTGCTAGGGCATCCAAGAGATTGCCCCATTTATGGTGCTTTCTGCAACATACAGGCATTTAAATCAGCTTTTACTGGCATTTTAACAAACTGGGTTTGCCTTCGGTATCTCAGATACTGAGATCTGCACGCATCTTCAAAGCAGAAATGAGAGGAAAGAAAAGACAAAATGCAGAGCCCCACAAATTTCCCAGAGATGAAGGCATGCACAGTGAAACTATTCCAGAATAAAAGGCAGAATAAAAAGGTAACGAGATCCTGCAAACACCAACTAATTTACTGAAATTTTACATCTTCACTATAGATTAAGTTTTAAACTTTTGGTCCTAGTGCACCTAAGTCCACAAAGTCTATTCTTCTCAGGCTCATCAGACTTCAGATTATGCCTCTATCACCTATCTCTTAATCCTGACACCCTGAATGCAAGGTAGAAATCTTTGGAAAACACAAAGCACCTTTTAAATCAGAAAATACAATTCAACACTCTGTGGAAAGCCCACAACAAAGTACTTGAAGGTGCATATGGATAGTGCAACATATGCATGAAATTAAGATTTCCCTCTATTCTTATAGGAACAGCCCTGGTAATAAGAAAAATATTATATTTGTAGTGATAGAGGGTCATTTGCCATGATGTTGGAGCATTGAGGTCCTGCTGAAAGAACAAATTATCAAATACAGAAGACAATTTTGCTTTCATTTTTTTTTTTAATTAAGAATTTCAAAGTACAAATAAGGATTAAGCTTCCTCTTACACTTTCTCTGGACAACAACCCCAAGAGGGTATTTTTAAATTTCTGTTTTCATTTGGAATTATTGGTAGATGACCTCTAAATAAACTGAGGTACCTTCTCCCAGGAAAAATCACATCAAGTCCAGTGTATTAAATATCTCAATTATACCAGCACAGTTAGAAAAGAGGGGAGAAAAGACTTCTCAGACGCAAATTTGGTTTTTATTTTAGGGAATCTCTATCACTTCATCACACATGATCAGTTTTAGCACTTTAACTCTTCTGACTCTCGCCTGTCCCACTGTGGTGACTGAGTAGGTGTGCTGGGCTGATGTCCTGTCTTGTAAGATAGGCATGTATTCTATTTGCCATCTGTTGGAGGCTGGCCAGTTTTCTTATCTCTCCCAAGAACAATGTTTCCCTCAGGGGAGATATCTTCTGTTAATGGGCCATTAATGACTCACTGCATGATGGTAAAGTTACATCATCCCCGTTGTGAGATGCTCCGCCCAGAGGGAGGAGCCAAGCACCCCTACCTGCATAAAATCAGCATTTTTGGGACACCAGAGCAGTGCTTTGCTGGATTCCCAGAGGAGCAGCTTTCTTCTCTGCTGGATCCCCAGAGGAAGACCAGGCCCATCAATATCAACATAAACAAAAGGGAAAGGAGGTTTTATCTGACTTCCTTCTCTCCACCCAATCTCTTCTGTTGACATATTTGAGGCTGATATTGCTCACAGTAATTGCTGGGACTCAGTAAGTTTCTTTGATGTGTCTGTGAGTTTTAATCAGATGTACATTACAAAAAATATCTTAAAAAAATTACCTAAGACAAGAGCTGCAGTAGGGATTTCTCTGAACTTCATCCTGCAAGTCCATTCTGTTGTCTTCTCTTGAAAGTCAGAATGAGACCGGCTCAAAAAACTCACCAGATTGTCAAGCAACTGCTTATTCAAGTCTTCCTGTATTTGCTGCAAACATACACAGAGAGAATTGATCTATAAAAATGTGAAAACATCATTGCATTGTCCTCCTTCTACTCCTTTTCTGTATAATCTTTATCCCTTGAAATCCAGGGTTTTAAATTTTCCTGTGATCTATAAACCACACTAACTTATTAATTATGTGGCAAACAGACATTTCTCATCTTGGAACTTCTGGTCAAGTGCTTCAAGAATAATTTGAAAAGCAAGTGAGCTTAACTGTGCTGTCACACTACAGGCTTTAAAGAAGGAGAAAATTATTCCTAACCCTAACCCTAACCCTAACCCTAACCCATCACCAGACCTTCAGAGAAAACTCCACCCTTCTACAGATCCCCGCTCCAGCAGCATTTCATCTGCCACTCCAGGAGGAGCAGCCACCATTTAACAGGACTGTTACCAACACCCTGACTCCTCAGGGTGTCAGGTTCCTGACTCCATCACTAGTTTCATTCGTACTAATTACATTTGTTTTGTAATTATATTTTTTATTTTGTTTTTCTTCTAGTAAAGAACTGCTATTCCCATCCCCATATCTTTGCCTGAGAGCCTTTTTTAAAATTGTGGTAATTCGGAGGGAGGGGGTTTACCTTTTCCATTTCACAGGAGGCTTTTGCTTTCCTTCACAGACTCCTGTCTTTTCAAACCAAGACAGCTGAGCTCATGGCCAGGGTTAAACCAGGGCAGGTGCTCAACCAGAGAGGTCTCAGACACATCTCAGTGATGCCCCTCTTGCTACCAGGCCAATATGAAAACCCAAAGCCCCCTGAGTCGCAGCAGGAAAAGCAGGATTTGTGTGTGTCCCGCTGTCCATCCCCTGAGACATCTCTGTCCCCGTGGAGGTGGAGCAGTGACAGTGCCCCTGCCCCAGCCAGGCTCAGGACACCTCTGCCCTGCCCAGAGCCTGGAGCTTCCCCTTCAGCTGGCCTCGGGGACTTTTTGGGAGATGGGAGCAACATTTACCTTTGAGAATTCATCCATTCAACATCCCTGGGTGTCCCAGAGGTGACAGATGTCTCGCCCTGCACAGGAACTGTCCAGGTCCCAGCACCCTTGGATGAAATCCATCCTGTCCCACTGACCTGGGGGAGGTTGTCTCCAGCCACCCCAGCTTGATGCTCACCCAAACCCTGAGCAGCTTGGTCTAGTGGGAAGCATCCCTGACAATGGCAGGGGGAATTGAGGCTGGATGTCCCTTAAGGTCCCTTCCAACCCCTTAATGTTCCATGGCTCTGTAACTCTGTGATTGAGCACCTCTGCTTTCTGTGCCTGCTGTCACACTGAATCAATTAACATCTTAATCACAGCATCAATAACTCAGCTACAGAACAAATGAGGCTGCAGCATGCTTATTTCTCCTCCAGAAACAGAGATTAATAATAATTAAAATATTTCTTAATTAAAGAAACAGTGATTTGGGGATGGAGGGTGTTAGTCTTCTTATAGGTTTACAGGAACTGTACAGACATACCCACTACAACCATTAAATGGAGAAGACAGATCTGAATAAATACTGTGAAAAAAAATTATCTTTACTTTACTGTACTTTGCATTGTTTTGGGAGTTATTCCTCAACTTTTGCTAAGCAAACCTGCATGAGTACTGCTCCCAATACACCTGGAATAATTGTGTTGATGTCTGCCTTCAGAACAGCTGGACCAGGGCTACTGCCAACAGCATTCATCAGGTGTTGCTTAGGTTTCCTCAATATTTTTTTCCTGTAGAAGTCCACTCCTGACAAATTTTCACCTTTTTTTTTTTGTAATTCATGGGTCAAGAGAAAGCTTTAAGTTTCACCCCAAGTGAGGTGATATTAATGTCATATATTTTCTAGTGCATGGTAGTTTGGCACTGCTCAGCTTTTCTCTTTCTTTCCTTTTTTTGTCTCTAATCTCAATAGGCTTCCTCCACTCTGACGTTTAAACTCCACTAATTTACAATGTCCCTGTTATAAACTGGAAAAAAAAAAACTCCATACTTTTTACTGTTTTGGTTTCTGGTTTTTGTTGTGGGTTTTTTTTTTTGGTGGGTTTTTTGTTGTTGTTGTTATTGTTGTTGTTTTGTTGTTTTGTTTTTTGGGGTTTTTTGGGGTGGCTTTTGGTTTTTGTTTGTTTGTTTGTTTTTGGTTTGTTTTTTTTTTTTTTTTTTATCACAGAGAATCAGCCTTCCTATGTATTTGAAGTACATTTACTTCATTTTAGGTCACTCGACTGACTTTTTTGAACATGGATTTTTTCAGTTTTGCAAATCTATTCAGACTTGGGGTCTGGCAGTACTTTTAACATCATCCTGACATGACAAATTCAAGATAATTGAATTTGTGGCAGCAAATAGCAGCATTTAGCATGATACCACGCGTGTCATCACTTCTTTATCTGCCTGGGAGAGCTTCTGATCTTCGGATTACAGAGTCTGTTCTCACTATCAATTGCCCACCATGCACAATCATTTCTAAATACTAACTCCACCCTTCCTTTGTTGGAGGTGCAAAACCGCTTGCTTAAAGCACAAAAAAGGCAATAACAAACTTGTCTCGGGGTTGATGGCTGATTTCTTTGGTCGTTTTGAAACATCAAAGGGACGTTTTTGCCTCCAGCCTTTGCCATTTGTTTCTGTAAAAGTGGCGTGTTCTTGTCCCTTGCTGACCTCCTCTCTGCCCCCAGGTCTTTTTTATTTGTTATCTTGGTTGGGATCTCTTTGTTTTGTGACAGCGCTGGCAGCAGAAGATGCAGGACACAGCATCAAGTACATTGCCATGGTACAAAGCAAAAACTGGGGAGCCTCTACTCAGATTTTCCTTCATTTTCACTGGGGAAATTACTTAGTTGGAGGAATTCCAGCTGAACATTAGGCAGAATTCTTCCAAGGAGAAGGTGCACTAACATCTCAACAAGTCACCAAAACCACCAGAGCAGGGCAAGCAGAAGACAGAAACCTGCTCTGCCCCTCCAGCCCACCAAAATGGCTGTAAATAAATAGAGGAATTGTCTGAGAAATGTGTACAGCATTGGATGTCTGGCCTTTTGATTTCACTGGTGCCTTGTTGGGACTGTCTAAAATCCCAGGCCAGACCAAGTCAAGAGAATAAAAAGTTGTTATATTTGTTGAAGGGCCTTCAGGTTCATTTAGGGCAGCCCCAGTGGCTACACCCAAAATGAACCACGGGTTTTCAGACTTTTATAGGTCCATTTATATTTATATATAAAAGTCCACACTTTTATATTGGTCCATTTGCATACTGGGGGTTAATCTAACAATTACACCTTCAGCTAATGAAGTCATTTACCCCAAATTTCTCCCCCCAAGTCACTTTTATTTGCATTTTTGGGCCCTGAGGCAGTGAGGTGTCCTTGATTGCCAGGCCTGGAGAGGAATTGCTGTGTCTGCCCAAAAAGGGACAGTAGTAGCTGACACTGAATATGGAGCTTAGAGTTAGACACTGAAGAACTGCAGGATCACAAATACATTAAAAATATAAAAGCCGAAATCCTAAAGCATCACCTCTTGCAATGAAGCAACTCCAGAGCCACAACCAGCTGAGGGGGAGGACTCAGTTCCCATGGGGTGTGCAGGTTCCATCTCTCATCCTTATCAATTTCTCCTGGGAAAGCAAAGATTCCAGGGGAAGAACAAAGTTCTCCCGTGCCAGGTGAAAAATTCATGTGGTTTTAGGCAGCATCCCCAACGTAATGGGATGCTCCTGAATTATACAGAAGGGAACAGTTCAAACTCTGTCTCTCTGTACTGAATAACAATGATTTACAAATTTATCTTTCGCCCTCAATATATAAGGAATATATATATATATATTCCACATCTGTTCTATGCAAAATTATTCTTCTCACCTTGCTGACACAGGCCCCAGACTGAAATATTTACTGCCTTTCAGTGACTAATTCTTAATAACATGGACAGGACTGGATGAGCTTAAAGGGCTTTTCCAGCCTAAAAGATTGTATGATTTTATCCTATGAATTTTCCAATGAATTAACTGCATGTATAAATACATCTGGCAAAGGGATGTAGAAGGTTTGAGCAGCAGAAGGTTCTTTGCTCAAATCAGTCCTCCAGTACCTTGCTAAAAAATCCAGGTAACATGCTAAAAATAAAGCATTATTGTTATAAATTTAAGCATGTACTAAGACATAGCCCCAAAACAAGGGTTTATTAATGGAAAACATCATGCACCACACACAGAAATACTGCAAGGCTCAACTTTGTGATGGCTGGGGATGGACAACCCCTCACAAATGTTCTGAAAAACAGAATAAATGTCCCTCATCATCTCTAGATATGACATCACATTTTAATAGTGGCAAAAGCCTTGTTAAGCTGAATGTCCCCTGTTTTTTATGGGACACCACTGTAAAAAAACAGCAGGAAGGGAGCTGTATTTCATGAAAATTTAAACAGGGTATGGGGAGTTAACAGGAAATGAGAGACAGGACAGAGCTTTAGCCCACAGTGTCATCAGTCAAACTTCAGATCATGCTGATTTCCCTGCTCCAGAGGAAAATAAAGCATTTACCAAGACATTTACCATTTACCAAAAGCTCTGCTTTGATTTTAGGCAAATACCAGCTGGATTGGTTTGCGTTAATGTATTGTCTTTGTGTCTATATATTTTTTTTTCTTATAAAAGAAAATAATAATTAATAAAAGTAGAGTTACTCATGAGCAGATGCCATTTTGGACATTGAGATCTCCTGAGAACACCAGAAACTCAGGGAGAAATTGCAGAGTCCTGACCAGGGAAGTGGCATTAACACCTTCAGTCTTCCAGAAAGCTCCTTGCCACCTTTTCATTTCACTGAGATCTCTCAGTTCTCCTGTGAGGAAAGGAAAAGGTCTCAGATCCCTCTGTTGCTCCATCCTCTGGGGTTTTTTTTTCCTACTATGGCCACAATTCCTCTGCACACTCAATAATTCAAACTTTTCCCATTGTCTCAAGCTCTCTTCATGTGAGAAATCCTCTGACATCTCAAATGATGTGCTTTGTACTTGAATCTTTATTTAAGACAGGATGACCTTAATATAAAGATTTTCTCTCACTTTTATTTATGATAGGGCTACAAGAGTTAATACTTGTTCAAGCTTTAAGCACTATTTTTATGTAATGAAAACAAGGCTATAAATAAAAATAAAACGAGCTGTCATTTCTCACCTTAAAACCAAAGGAAAGGGTAGTCAGGCACCAGGCTTGCACACTTGTAGCATTTTCCCTGACATTCTGGAATTCCTGAAGCATTAAGCACAGAAATAAAGGTAATGCATGGCAGCAATACTGGAATTTCAGTTTTGTTCTACACATTTTCCCTGACATAACCCACTGAGTTCTTTGCTTCTTTGACCACCACGGCACAGCTGAGCAGATGTTCTCACTGAGTTTTTCTCCTGTGAGGCACAGGGTCTTTCTCCAGAGTGATCACAGCTAATTTATAACCCATCAAGGTGTATGAAAAATTCAGATGGTTCTTACCAGTGTTAAGTGAGCTTCCAAGAAGAAATACCTTTGGAATTCATCTGAGAACAGAACTGGCATTATCTGATATTTCAGTGCCACGTCGCCAGCAGCTGTTTAATATTTTCATATATGCCATTTGCCCTCACTAGATCATTAGGTTTCCACTTTTCTGGTCTAATTACACAGGCTTTATATTTTGATTTTTTAATATTTCAAGGTCAGTCATTCTCCCATAGGATCTGTTCAGTCTATTACTAAACTGATGTCACTTCAGTGCCTACCTACAGAGGAAAACTAAAACTGAGCCATTTCTAGTGCTGTAGCTGGCTTTCAAGCTGTTTCAGACAACAAAAAGTTTAAAATTATTTAATTTCTGTTAAATCACAGCTGTACTGAAGTCCAGCTACTGAGAAGAATATTGGAAATTGTAGGATTCTTCCAACTCACCTTCTTCCTTTGACTGTGGGGACAAACCACTGTGCCCAAACTGGATCTCTGCCCTTCCTCTCATAACCATCTCATGCTGCACAAATAGCCAAACCCACCAGGACAAACACCAGCACCCAGAGGTTTCACCCAGGCACCTAAGAGTCAGGAAAATTTTGTCCTTTTCCCATAAATCTGGGAAATGGAGAAGGATCCACATCTGTGCATGCAGAGTGCATGGGTGCAACTCTTTTTATCAGTGTTCTGACACTGTAATGCTTCCCTTTCCCAAAAAAATACTGAAGCAGTTGGCGAGAACAGGCATGGGATTGTGTTAGCTGTGGTGAGAACGCTCGCCTGAGAGGTGTGAAAGCTTAATTATTTATTCAAAGAAGTAGGACTTCAATGGGAGATATGAGCAGGCTCTTCTCCCTCCTCTTCCCTTGCTCTCTGGGGCAAGTTACAGACATTGGTCAGGGAAATGCAGCTTCACATCCTCCAGGAAATAAGAGAATTCCACCTGAGCAATTGCTCTACCCCAGCAGCACTTGACATCTCCACCTGTTGACTTAAACCCACATTTCCTTCTTATTTTTGTAAGTAATGCTTGCACTGGTGTCAAGCAATACTTACAAATTTAGGCATTACTTACATTTTAGGCATTACTGCCTAAAAATTTTAGGGTTTGTTTCTTTACATTTTCAGTAGGAAAGAAAAAGTAGTGGGGGGAGAAGTGTTCTGAAGGGCTTGTTTTGAGTCTTACTTCTTTTTTTCTTTTAGTTACTCTTAATAAAATTTTTTTATACCCCTTTAAAGTTTTAAACCTACTTTACCTTTCTCCTAATCCTATCTTCCTGTCTCACAACAAAAAGCACACAAATAATTAGCCAACACTAAAACCCACCACACTCATCAGCACATTAGTTGAGACATCTCAAAATTACAGAAATCTTAAATTAACAAACCAAAACCACTACACAAAATTAGTATTTCTACCCCGTTTTCAAACTAAAACCACCACATCTTCATGAAGTCATTCTGGGAGAGTGGAGCCTTTTCCTCCAGGGAAAATGTAACAAATTATGGTTTCATTCACCATGACTTATTTTTTGCTCAAATACCCACCTCAGAAGTCAAATTTAAACCTGCCACTGCTCATTCTTTTCCCAGCCTCTTTTTAAACTAAAAAAAAAACTGGCTGCAGATTTATTAATCAAAATTAAAATCTGCTGACATGTCTGCTATGGAATTTTCAATCAAAAATAATTTTTAGGTGATACAGGGTAGCCAAAAGGGATCCTTTGTAAACTCCATGTTTTCTCCATGAAGCAGGAGAACAACACAGGGCAATCAGTGGATGCTGTAAGTCCAGCTGTAACAGCATGGGGGGGAAAAATGGACCTGGTGTGAAAAATATCCTGAATAATTACAAAGAACAATCCCAGGGACTGCAGAAAAGGTTGTGAATGATGCCTGTGAAAAGCCTCAATGCGTGAAAACATTAAACACCATTTTTTAACTGCAGTATTCAAGAAGTGCTCCTTCTGTTCAATTGGGAAGTGAAGTGCCTGGGGGAAGAGAAAGGTAGGGAGGAAAAGGGGTAACTTCAGCACTGTAACAGAACAGGGCTTGATATTTTCAAGGGAAATCAGCACAGAAGAGCAATGAGCCAGGAAAATGACTGGAAAGATTAAGATTGGTGATCCAGAAAAGCCCACGTGTATTTGAAGTGAACATCTGACCTGAGAGGGAGTCACTGCTCAGAGAAACAAAGCAGAAGGAAGGAAGGAGTGGGAAAATCCCTCTAACTGATGCTGAGATGCATCACGTTGCTCATTATTAATTTCCAGCACTCCCTCCTGGGTGAAACTAAGTCAGCACCCAAGTTTGGCAAAGCTTCAAACGCCACTGCCTGAAGTTTGCTGTTTGACATGAAGCAGGATCTTTAAGTGCATCTTGGAATTTCCAGGCACGTGTTGAAGGGTAAGGGTGTCCACTCAGATAGGCACAGACATGAGATGCTCCAGGTGCTGGGAGAAGTTTAATTACAGAGTTCTCTCCAGACTAGAATTGCCCCCACAGTGGCATACACAGATTATTTTTTTTTTCTTTTATTTTTTTTTTCTTTTTTTTGCTGGTTAACATGCCCAACTTAGCAAAAGATTCCTCTGAGAAATAGGAAAGGTAAGAAGATTTTTAGAAAGCTGGGGAAGTAGGTTTAGAAACAGAAAGAACAGAGAACTTAGAATTAGCTACAGCTGCAAAGTCTGAAGGGAGAAAAAGTTACAACAGTATAGTAAGCAAGGGCATGAAACAATAGCTGGAGTTTTATGACTGTAGAAAAATATGTTTAATAAGATTGTAGTAGGTTTTAAGCTTAATTATGAAGAATTGTGTATTGTTAATATAAAGAAGGTAAGTAAGTGTTGTATGAAGTAAGTATACTTTTAGTATAGTAGAGTATTTTTAGTAAGTGTATTTTTAGTGATTGGTTAGAGCAATTGTCTGTAAGATTTAGAATTATTCTATTGGTTGGAAAGTTTTTTAAATGTACTGCAACAAAGAAATCTTTGCTGGCAATACGTGAGTTTTTGTCATCTTTTTATTGTCACAAACATGTAATAAAGCTGCAATAAAAGGCCAAGGAACACGTCCAAGCAGCCCTATCCCATTCATGAGAAAAAGAAAATTCCCCAACACATCCTTGGAAGGACGTGGCTCAGTGCCCTCCCCAGCACCTCCAAAGCCTTCCACGCTCACAAATTCTGTCTCACTGCAAACCCAAACCTCCATCTCCCAGCCAGAGATGCACATTTCCTTCCTGCCTCCCCTGGAATTTTTGGCAGCCTGCTGTTCCATGGGAGGTCACTCTGATGGTGTCCCTCGGAGCAGAGCCACAGAGCTTAAAGGGCAATTCTGCTCAGCAGCAGTTCTAATTCTGTCACCACTCTAGGAAAAAAATCACCTTCTGGCTGTTTATCCATTGCTGGTTCTTGGCTTCTTCTTTCTGCCTCTGTCGGGGTTGGGATTGAAGAGCTCAAGATGGTATTTCACGTTCAGACTCAAATGTTTATTATTTCTTATCTATATTACAGTCCTACAAGTCATGAGTTCTACAGAATTTCACTAACAAGCTACAAAATGTCTAGCTATCTTTCTCTACATGGTGTTTTAAGGGAAAACTGTCCAATTAAGAAATGACACCTAAATTATTTTTACTTTTGACCCAATAACCAACCACCCGTGCCCACTTACACAAAACCACCCAAACACACGGAGAAGGAGGTGAAGAAGAAGGAGCAGCCTCTGCTCCAAAACCTCCATCTTGCTTTATATCTATTACAATATTCTAAACCCTTAAACTCTGATTTTTCCACCCTGTGATATCACACACTTCTATCCAAACTCCACACCCACAATCCCAGTTCCACCATTCCATTTTGGAAGCTTCTCCACAGCCTCAGGTCAATGCAGTGTTCTCTTGGGGGTCAGTGCCTGGCAGCACAGAAAGTCTGGAATTCTCAGCAGCCAGGGTTCCAACAAGAAAATAGCACTCCTGTGTTGGTTTTCAGGTGCAGCATCCAGACCTCTTCCATCTTTCCTTTTTCAAACCAAGTTGTTCTTAATTTCTCACCTATAGACTACAAATTTTTCACCTATAGACCATAAATTTCTCTCAGCACATACTCAAGATCAGCTGATTCTGGAAGGATGAATATTTTCTCATACACAAAGATTTTAGATACTGTGTTTAACTAAGTTAGTTTTTTAATTGAGGTGTGAATTTGTTAGATATTTTTTAAAAGTGCATTTAAGGCCATTGGAATTTTATTTAGACTGAATGTGTTTCATTCTGTGAAAGCTGCTGCATTCATTTTCTTGTGAAATGAGTTCAGTTGGCATCAACACCCTTTACAGGAAGTAAATCCATACAGATCTCACAAAAAACATGGGAAAACCAATCTAATCTTAGCCAGACCATCCCAAATGCTCTTTTTGCCTTGAAATTGTGGCGCCAAAATTACCGCATTTTAATTTATTGGATGTTTAAAGATGACATCAGCAATTTTTTCATCACCTTGGAAAAAAACCTACTGTATGAGCTGGGGATCATTGATATAAGATAATGTGATGAAGCAAGCCCCAAGTCAATGCTGTGGGTCCAAAGTAAAATACAGGTTAAATGCAGGTAGCTAAATTCAAAATCACATGCCTATTAGATGGCAAATTCTACCTTCTCTACCTGCCCAAGCCCTCATTCTGACTTTCTGTTGCCTAATTTAAGCATTTGAAATGTCCCTCTCTGGTTCACATCACAGAATCTACCACTGAATCTATTCAGGGTGTAGTTCACTGGTTGTGCACTCTCACTTTACTGTGAATCAGCATCAAATTGTGCATGGATATGTGCACTTTCCTCTATATTTGATGTTGTAACTCTTTCAGAGCACTGTACATGGAGTAGAGTGGCTTCAGAAGTAAAAATCTGTTTTTAACGAGGAAATAATTAGGTAAATCTACAGAAAACATGAAAATTTTAGATTGTGTGCGCAAAAACCACTGAATTCTTTCACCACTCTGGATCAGATCTACCTATAAAATTTAATAATCCTGCTGTGCCCAATGCCTCATAAACACTTCTTTTTTGAACAACATAATGTTCTGGTTCCTTAAAATGGAAATTAATAGAGAACTTCTTTAGTAACCTAGGATTTTTATTTTTCTTTTTAACTAAGGCTCTTCCTTTGTCATCCCTAACACTGGAAAGCTGCAACCAAGATCAGCAAGTACTCTGACTAAAAGAGGCAGAAGAATTTTGGTTTATTGTTATATTAAAGGAACGTGAAGAATGTAAAATTCAATATTCAGACTGGGTTTATGTCCAGTGTATTGCACAGCTGCCTTAATCTGCAGGGCTCAAAAATCTCTTGGCATGAAGAAAATAATGTAATAGTTAACTTATTCACTGAATACTTAAAAATACAACAATGTTGCCCTCATTGTTCATCTTTATTTTAAGAGTTTGCTGCGACCATATAATTTTTTCAGTGCTGGAAAGAAGGATAATTCTTACCACCCATTGCTTTGGTGGCGCTTTCTTGTCACAAAGGCCCCCTCAGAAAATGAAGACTCTAAAAAACAAACTCTCTTGGTATTACCCAATAATGCACAAAGAATTGGACAAAAAGGTAATATTAGCTCCATCTGAAAATTAGCATATGACGCAGAAAAAAAACTGAAGAAAGGGTTCTTTATTGATTGTGGCATTTTTCCACGGAATACTTCATTGGTGGGGACAGAAATATGTCAGGTTCCAAGAAAGACATTCACACACATATACATAGCAACTATTTTTAAAAGCACAAATGAAACAAAAATTTCAAAGTTGGCTTTTTAGGTATTTTAGGAAGGCATTTAGGTATTTATTTGTGTTGCTATGAAAACATCACTGTGATTATTCACTGACACAAAATAGCATAAGAGAAACTTTTTTTGTTTATTTGTTTGGGTTGGGTGTTTTTTGTTTTTTTTTTTTTAATCTAAGCAGTTTTTTCTTAGCAGTTCATCCCCAGCTCAGCCAGTTATTTGCCTGCTGCTTGTGGTGAATGGTTCATGGCACAACTCGAAAGGAGTAGAGACTCTGAAGATAGGAAATCCTTTTTTAAATACTCCAATCCTCTTTATGGATCAGGGTGAGGGTCCCTGTGGCTGGAGCTCTACAGGGCTATATCCAGGACTGCTATTTTAGTTTGTATCCTCTACAAATGACAGAAACCCTCTATTCATTCTGTGTTTTGGCCAGCAAGGCTTCATTGCCATTTAAAAAAAAATTTATTTTACCAGTTTTGATATGTTTAACTCCACTTCCTTTCTCCTAGATTCTCTGCAAAGCAGCAATGTGCATTTTAAAACAGATAAATTCTCATGTTCCTAAGGATATACCTTTTGCATTTATTGGAAAAGTGTGAGGAAAGCTGGGCTAAGCTGAAAGACTTTTACTATGTAGGACTTGACTTTTAGTAATGTGGCAGAGCTCACAACTGTAAAACTTCATCATTCCAACAGCATTTGGTTCTCCTCATATGAATGGTTTCATAGATTATAACTCAGAATTTATGCAGGTGAAGTTAATTCCAGCACTGGTGAATAAGGTTTTTTTCTCCCATTTAAATTGTTTTTCTTAAATAACCGTCCTCATTTAAAAAGGAAAAATTCTCTGAATCTGGTCTCTTTAAAATTCTTTTTCTAGCTGTGCTCAGAAGACATATTTCCATATGAAAAGGTAAATCATCATTTTCTTATTATATTGATTTTCCACTTACTGTGACGGCAAAGATTTTCAGTCTTCCTAAAAAGAAAATAAAGAAGGATCAAAGTCAACACATTTTTATAACCTGATGAATATTTTCCACACTGAATCATTCAAGAAATTAAAACCCAACAGATATTTAAAATCATGATGCCAACACACCCCAGTGTACAACTGCTGCACTCCTAAACATTTAAATTCATTAAGTTCTTGGCAGCCCTATCTTATGTGTGCATATGTTTAATATATTTGTACTGACAGAGACTCGACTTCAAAATACTCTACCAGATAGGGATCACGAGATGGTATCAAAAGGGATTCACTGGATCCTGTCACAAGTTAGACAAGGTTTTCATCCCTTTTGACATATTTTTTTTCCAAGAACAAGTAAACAGGAAATGAGAATAACTACATCCAGCTTTCCCTCAGCTACACTGATGTAAACCCTGCACAGAGGACAAGCAAAGTTGTTTGTGTTGACCTATATATATATCTATCTATATATATATCTACTCAAATAAAGAGCATTAATTCTAGTAAATCCCAAAAAACACCACAAAAGCCACACCTGCAGTTAGAAATACTGCTGTCAAAAAAAAAGGAGCATTCTGTTACCACAGAAAATGTGTTAATGGGCTCAAAAGACAAAGTGACTGCTTCCTTTGCAGGGAACCATGTCATCCATCACTTCCAAGCAGCAGCACAATAAATTCCAGCAGTAGTTATGGAATTGCCAGGACAGCTCATGACAACCCATCAAACTCCCTGGAGAAAATATTCCTGGATATCCAGGACGCAAAAACCTTAGTAGAACACAAGACAATAATCAGAAATGCCTTTTAAGCTATGCAAATGGCAAAACCTCTAAGACAACTTTCACAAGGTCTTTCTCATAAAATATTTTTCGAGTGTTAACACCTCTTATTTGAGGAACATCACATACGAAACCATGAAGCAAAACTCAAATAAGGAACTGATACCAGAGCTTCTTATGGTTATTGAAAGATATCCTAGGTATAATTGAAGCTACAATCAAGATGATCCTTATTAAAATAAACTAATGAGATTTGACAGAATATGAATTTAAGCCTAAATACCAACAATGTCACACTGTCAGCAAATGAAATGTGTTAACTGAAAACTGTTGCATTTGATTTAAGGCCCTATATGCAAACCTAGAAAACAGGTCACTCCAGACCTTCAGGGAATCTGTTCCTACAGAAATTTTAATTTTGCTCACAACCCCTGGGAAGCAGAAATAATGAAGTGCCTTGCTCAGGGATTTAAGAGGTGCACTGATGGCGTTACAGGTCATGTTACCTCATCTACCTGCACGGAATATCCAGCTGAAAGAGCAGATAATTGGGACTAAGCAGTGTGTTTCTTCACTCACACTGGAAATCCTGCTGCAGTGGGCCTGAGGAAGTGTTAGTAATTTCCCCAGAATGAGAGGGACACCAAGCCTGTCCCTTGTTGCAGTCAGATGCAGAAGGAACGGGGTTTGTACCTCGCTAAGCATAATACAAGAGCTTCTTACAGAGCATGGAAGCGGTAAAATAAAGTAGGGTGAGCCAATAACTCTTTAAAGAAGTCTCTGGATCAGCTGCTGGCAGCAGCTTGTCTGAGCAGACATCTGAGCTTTTTTGGATGAAGTGGGAATGCCAAAAATATTCAACCCATCCAAACCTGGGGCTGCATCCGCAAACCCAGGCGACCCCACTCACTGAGAAAAAGTTTTGGTGCTGTCTGAGAGGAAATGCAGCAGAAGCAAAGAAACCTACTTCTAGTGGCTTGGGCTGGTAGCTCTGTCATAAAAAGTGTTTTTTTCTGTCTGAATGCCTTGAAAGATGGTAGCACACTCAGTTTAAGCAGCATTTTGTCGATGGTGGTCCAACACTGAGTACAAACTGGCTCAGTTTTCCGTGTGAAAATGTCGCTCCTTGGACTCACTTCTAGTTTTGAGAGTGACACAATTGCCTGAAATCACATGGTTTGTGGTGTTAAGCACCAAAAACTCAGTCATGTCTATACAGATTGAAAAGTGACTCCTAATCTGTGTGGGAGGGTACCTGTGATCTTTGTGGCATGACACATGTGGAGAATTCACTGATTTTCCAGCAGTCACAGCAGATATTCACTGACTATTTCTGAGACTCAGCTGGCACTGCAGTCATATGTGTGGCTTTAAAAAATGAGACCAATAAAAGCAAATCAAGCAATTTACAGGAACTCATTATTTTCTTTCAATTTACCTGAAAATCAGTGCTTTAAACAACAGAAGTTTGTAGTTTGCCTTTAAAAGTATCTTATCCACTACTGAACCTGTTCAGTTCAAAGATTGCTTTCTGTATTTTCCTTTTGTCACTTCCTAAACCAGATTCCTGCTGTCTAGTGGAATAAAACTCACTTATTCATGGGGTGTGCAGGGCAGAAACACTCATGACACATGTAAGAGCTGCAGAAATTATGGTGAAAATGGCAAATATTTTCCTAACTTGAGTGCTGGTGGCAGAAAGTTTCCTGTTTCTGCTTATACACTATTCATTACAAAGTCTTGCTTATCTTTTCTTCCTTCTTGGCTTCTTGATCACTCTCCATTTCTGCCCCATCAATTCACCTCCAGGGTCCATCAAGAAGATAGAAACCTAATTAAGGGCAAAACGTTTTGAGCTTACAAAAGCCAAGAAAAAAGCCTGGCACATGGAAGAGGCCCAGCCACTTGTGAGATGCAGAGTTAACAGCAAAAAAAATTCTCAGAAAAGCCTGGACACAGCCCAACAGTGCTAATAAGTGAAATCAGATTCCAAGACAAGGCAGAGATAACAGAGATCAGAAGACAAAAATCAATGAATATTCTGGAGAGGGCTGTGTAAAGATTGTGTGACAAAGTGCTAAGTCAAAAGTGTGTTTATATGAAAATCATTCTCCTGATACAATCAGGCAGGATGGAGACCATGCAAATTCCTTTTACTGAGCCCATCCATCTATCTCCAGAGAAAATGATGTTAGGAGAGAGATAATCTGAATTTTTTTTCCAAGAATTTTTTTGTTGGTGTTCCATTTCTTAAGTAGTAGAAATGAGAATACTGTGAAAAAGGAAAAGATTATGTAGAAAGGAGTATTAAAGAGCTACAAATATCTCACTGAAACCTGACAACCAGTCTGAAGAGAACAACCTCATAGTGTAAAAAGCCCAACTTGTAAAAAAGAAAGAGAAAACTCTGTAGACTGAGAATCTATAAATAATCTCAAATGGAAAGCTGACTGTTCAGCTGGCATAAAATAATTTCCTTTATTTCCAGTCAGTTTGGAAAACCAGTCTTTTAATATATTTTCTTTCTATTAGATATTTTTAAATGGGTGATACTTTATTTGTCACCATATTTGTATTTCTCTTCTGGGTTTTTCATTATTTTTCAGTAAAAAAATTTGCATGAATGTGTAGGGTTGTTTCCAAAAAAAAAATCATAAAATAGTGTGTTCTGCTGTCTTTTTTTTTTTCCTTGCTCTCCTGCAGATTTCAGTAGCTTTATACCAGTGACTCATGGTGTCCACCCTGCTGAATTTTCCAAACCGAGGAAGTGCATAACTCACATTTTTCATCATATTATTAGTTTTTACCTTACATCTTCCTCAGTGGGATCAAGTGTGCTTCATTTTTGCTGCCTGCATCCTTCCCTTTTCCTGGATTCAGAGTGAGCACCTCCCTGAAAATGAAATTCAGGATGAGTGGCCACAGGAAGAGTGAAGGAGGAGATGTCTGGGGGTGCCTTGGGGACCAGCAGCAGACCCACCACTGATCTGCCCGATGTGTGCAGGAGGAATAATGGTGAAATTTGAAGAAAACTGGCATAGAAGAGGTGCTAATAACCTAGAAGCAGTTGCATAGAGGAAAAGGACTATGCATGTCACGTAGGACAACAATCTTCCTGCAGGAAGATGTGCCTGCTAACACCTGATTTTTCTGACAAATCCTAAATGCACCTCGCTGCAGCACTTAAGAACCCTAATTTTTATATCAGTTGTGTATGTTTATAGTTTTATCTCCTTTTTGTCTTCTCCCCCCATATAAAATCCTGATGGGCACCAACTACTGTGATAGGAAAATCTCTAAGAATTTCAGGGTGGCAAGACTTTTACAGGCTTTAAAAGCAAGTCCCTCAAGAAGTGAGCAACACAAAATCAAAGTGAAAAAGCTGTTAAAAACAAACCCCTGAAACTCTTCCTCCCCTGATTTTTTAGGTTAATTTGGAAGATTATGCTTTAGGTGCTGTATTACCAGCGTCCTTTCCTCAAAACCTGAAAAATAGACAATTTTAAGTGGCAACAGTGGGAGTTTACAAAATGTTTTTCCATTGCAGTCCAATGCCACATGAATGACAATACTTGCTTTTGCAGAGAATGCCAACTTTGCATCCATGTTAAAAAGGAAAATTCAAAAAATCTTTCACAAAATGCTACAAAAAAACAAAAGTTCACTTTTTTTTTTTTCTTTTTCTTGAATTGTTGCTGTGGTCTGAGGTGCCAGGAATAATAATCAGCAGGCCTGTGAAGTTGCCCATCGTGACAGCGCTCCTAGGTAAAAGCAAACCTAATATCTATTCATCTTATCTGAGCTGGGTTTAAGCAAACAGCTTTCACTCTGCACCCTTTTGCAGTCAGATGCTGGGAAGGAGGAAGAAAAGAAGCCAAACTATGCTTGGAAGAAAGGCAATAAGCATCCCTGATCACTATTATAGATATAGTTATTTAATGTTTTCTGGTGGTGATGGATGTGCACGCAGCAGTGCTCTGTATGTGGATCAGCTCTTCAGCTGGAGTTAACTCCACATCTCTCAAAAAAACCCTCCACGGGGTTGATACAGAAACAAAACTATCAAGATATTCAGATTAGGCCTCCAGAAGTGTCAGAACTATGTGAAATCAGGGGGTTTTTTTAACCTCTGTTGAGTGCTAATCAGGAAAGTTTCCTTTGAGACAGTGAAGCAGCTCGTGTCATGTTGAGCAAAGCTTTTGGGTTTAACCCAAAACTCGTGCACAATTGCATTTCTCTCATCAAGCAAAGTTTATAGTGAACATTCTGCTTGTTTTGAACCTATGCCTTTGGTCAACAAAATGATAACATCTCTCTAGTGCTTAATAGATGGAAACACACATATTGCCCCAAAATAACATTCCTGCCCCAGCATGTGGCTCAGCAATGTTCAGCTGTGGGGGCCTGAAGGATGACTGTGGAAAAGCCAGGAAAAAATGAAATTTCTACAGATATATCCCCGTGGTATCCAGCAGCTCCATTAGCTGGTCTTCAAACTACCATGAGGTGCTAGAATCAATTTTAAGATTTACAAGAAGGCTTTATTTTAAGACTCTGTGATGTTTCATCCTCTTAGTTACCTGAGCCTGACTTATAACTGGGAAAAAAATACAATGGAAAACCACACAGGTTCACTTTGCAGCTCCTTTTGTTTTACTCTGTCTAATAAACTGAAAGGAGTGCACCTAAACCAAAAACAGGGCTCCTAAAAGCCTTGCTGACCCAAACCCCACAGCACAGGGTGTGGATGAACTGGACTCTCTCAGCCCAAACCCGCTGCAAATAAAACCCAAAGAAGGGTGCTGGGGAAATAAACATGAAAATTGAGGGCAGTGAAAAAACTCGGTGAAATGCCCATTTCTCATCACTTTCATGGCGCTCCTGGTGGCTCCAGCTCTCCCTGCAGCATCTCGCCACAGGGGGAGGGACAGGGTGGGGACAGCAGGGCAAGAAGGGCCCCAAGAGTGGGAACAGGAGGGGGACTCTGTCCCAGCTCTCCTGGCTGTCCCTGGTGTCCCTGGAGCTCTGTGCCGAGGCACCACTGCCCACATCCCATCCCTCATCCCATCCTGCATCCCACATTCCAGCCTGCATCCTACCCCACATGCCTGCCTGCATTCTGTCCTTCATCCCACATCCTGCCTTGCATGCCACCACACATCCCACATCCCGCATCCCTCCCTGCATCCTGCTCTGCATCCCGTATCTCACCCCACATCCCTCATCCCAGCCCACATCCATCCTGCCTGGCACCCTCCCTTAATCCCGCATCCAGAATCCTGTATCCACACCCCGAATCCCGCATCCCGCCCCTCATCCCACATCCTGCCCCATATCCTGCCTCCTGCATCCTGCCTGCATCCCGCATCCCACATCCCACATCCACCATCAAACATCCCGCATCCTGCTCCCAATTCCACATCCTCCATCCCACTCCCCTTCCACATCCTGTTCCCCATCCCACATCCACCATCAAACATGCCATACCCCGCATCCTGCTCCCCATCCCGCATCCTGCTCCCCATCCCTCATCCCACATCCCACATCCCATTCCCCATCCCACATCCCATATCCCGCATCCCGCATCCCACATCCCACATCCCACATCCCCCTCTCCATCCCGCATCCTGTTTCCCATCCCTCTCCCCATCCTGCATCCCGCTCCCCATCCTGCATCCCACATCCTGTTTCCCCTCCCACTCCCCATCCCGCATCCTGCTCCTCATCCCACATCCTGCCCCATATCCTGCCTCCTGCATCCTGCCTGCATCCTGCATCCCACATCCACCATCAAACATGCCACACCCCGCATCCTGCTCCCCATCCCTCATCCCGCATCCCAGATCCCATTCCCCATCCCACATCCCATATCCCGCATCCCACATCCCGCGTCTCACATCCTGCATCCCGCATCCCACATCCCCCTCTCCATCCTGCATCCTGTTTCCCATCCCACTCCCCATCCCACATCCTGCTCCCCATCCTGCATTCCACATCCTGTTTCCCATCCCTCTCCCCATCCCGCATCCCTCTCCCCATCCCACATCCTGCTCCCCATCCTGCATCCCGCATCCTGTTTCCCATCCCGCATCCTGCTCCCCATCCTGCATCCCACATCCTGTTTCCCATCCAACTCCCCATCCCACATCCCTCTCCCCATCCCGCATCCCTCTCCCCATCCCGCATCCCGCTCCCCATCCTGCATCCCACATCCTGTTTCCCATCCAACTCCCCATCCCGCATCCCTCTCCCCATCCCACATCCCTCTCCCCATCCCGCATCCCTCTCCCCATCCCGCATCCCTCTCCCCATCCCACATCCCGCTCCGCATCCTGCATCCCACATCCTGTTTCCCATCCCACTCCCCATCCCGCATCCCGCTCCCCATCCCCCATCCCACTCCCCATCCCGCATCCCGCATCCTGTTTCCCGTCCCTCTCCCCATCCCGCATCCCGCATCCCTTTCCCATCCCTCCTCCCGCCCGCCCGCGGGGCCCCGCGGCTCCTCCCGCCGCCGGAGGTGTGTTTTCTCGTTTTCTCGCCGTGCCCCATCAAAGCCCGCTCTGTTATTGAAACCCGAGGCCGCTTCCTCCGCGGCGGAGGCGGCGATGGACGGGCGGGCCGCCCCGAAGAATCGTCCCTTTGTTCGGCCGGGAGGGGCCGGTGCCGCCCCACCGGGGCTCTCCGCACCCCTCTGCCCCCGAGAGGGGTGGGCATCCCCCGCCAGACCCCCGGGCTGGGAGCGATCCCGGTGTCCCGGCGATGGGGACCAGCCCGAGCATCCTTGGTCGCTAAATTCCGCCTGCACCTGGTTTTGCAGCACGTGAAATAACGCGCGCTGCACGCCCTTCACCTCCCAAATTTCATTAATAACCTCAAACTGATGCCCTGGTAACTCTTTGCGGGATTGCCCTGTGAAGTCGGGCTTGGGTCCCTTCCATCTCAGGATGCTCCATGATTCCAGGCAGAGGCGTGTTTATTTGCCTGGGGTTTGTTTAATTTTCGTTTTTTCTCCTTCCAGCGGGCTGTGCTGTGAAGTCGCCGCCGCGGCGCAGCAGCGGTGACCCCGGCGGGGTGAAACCCGCGTCCCCTCGGATGTGTCAGGCTCCGGCATTTCCTGATCGGGCGGGATTGATGGGCTTGCAGCCTCTTTTGATGGTGGGGGCCGAGAGTTTGGCACCCACAATGATAAAAGCTTAGCGGGGTCCGGGCTGGAGAGCGATGCCGGGGGTGTGACATCGCCGCGTTCTCCCATCCAGCGGTGGAGAAGGAGCGGGTGAGAGGGAGGATAAAATCAGTCCACAGGACCAAGTTGGCTGGACCACCCGAGCTTTTCAACCTAGTAAATTTTAGGGCTTAAAACTCCGCATTTATTTCCTGCTGTGGGAGATTCAGACATCAAGAACCTCATTTTCGTAACACCTGCTTTACACAAGTAACATTTTACCACTTTTTGAGCCCAAATTTGCCAACACGTAGTACACCTACAAGGCTTGACCTTTCCTCCCCCCCACCCCGCGTTGCTTTCATCTCTTATTATTTAATTTGGGGTTTGGGTTGGTTGCTTTTTTAGATTGGACACATTCAGAGATGCAACAACGCCCACACCTTTTGCCTCCACTTGTCAGGTGTGAGATTTGATGTGCGCGCTTTTGCTGCCGCGGCATTTAAGGGGTTAAAGCCACACACTGCGTGGATTTTGGCAGACTCCTCTGGGGCTGCGTGTCTCATGGCGTGAAGGGGACAGCAAAACAGAAATTTTTGATGCTGGAGGAATACTTTGGCCCGGGATGGCGTTTAGGAATTGCATAAAGTCTTGGGATCAACAGCTGCTGAGATTTAGGGATGCCAGGGCGTCCTAGAACACGGCAAGGCGTGTTTTGGGGTGTGATAAGTGAAGGTGGGTTTGTGTCCTGGAGTTATAACTCTACTGGAAGCTGGGGGAAAAGGGAAAAGAGAAGGGGATCCTGTTAGGTCCAGCTGTTTCCAGCCCCCCTCCACAGCTTTCCTGCCTCACTTTCCCGGTGTCTGAAACCCTCAGAGTTAATGGGAGTGTGGGGGGTAAAAAAGGAGCGGGGGCTGGGAGGCAAGTGGTCAGGAGTGTCATGTTTCTCAGGGTGTCACACACCCTAAATCCCTAAATTCAATGGTTTCTTCATGAGGAACACTACCAACTTCTTTCTTTTCTCTCCCCCCACTTTTTTTTTTTTTTTTCCTTCTTCTCTTTAAGTCCCGTGTAGTTTTTAGCTCAGAACTTGTGTGGAGCTGAGAGAAGTTTTTTTTTTTAGGTGCGGATCTGGGCGGGCTGGACCCGAGGGGCGAGGACAGGGACCTGGAGGGAGAGAGCAGCCTCGCTGATCCGGGGCTGGGTGTGTGAGCCACAGGGAAAACCGCGCTCGTGTGGGTTTATTTCCCCCCTCTCATTCCTGGGGTCTGAATGGGAGCACGTTGGGCTGTAATTAAGACATCTTGGAGGCGTACTTAACTCATGACGTGTTGCTTTTCTTTTCCTCTCGGTGAGAAAGTGGCTCTCTCTTCCCTGGATCAGGTCCTCTGCCACCCAGAGCCACAAAGAGACACTCGGGACATAGACACACACACACACACACCCGCTCTGACTTAAGGTGAGCACCAAAAACTTCTTCCTGCGCTTCGCTGCCCTCCGTTCCCAGCTGCTGGAGAGTCCTGAGAGCATCTCAACTCGCAGGGAGCTCTGCGCAAGGTAAAAAAAAAATAAAGAAAGAAAAAAAAAAAAAAGAAAGAAAAAAAAAATCAAACTTTTAGGAAAGTTTGCTTAGTTCTTTTTCTTTTTTTTTTTTTTTTTTAACTGCTTTGCCGCTCCGAGTGGGATGGGGACCCCGCGAGCAGCGCCTGTGGCATCAGCGGAGGGATTTTTGGGAGTTCTGATCTGGCAGCTGAGGAGGGGGGCGAGGAGGGTGAAAGACGGATTGAAACTGGCTAACTTCAGTGTCTTTGACTTCTAAGCGCCCTGCGTTACCAAAGGCGGGATCATGTTGCAACTGCAGAAAGACAAAAAGTCGTATACTTCTTTCTGCTCTGTGGCTTCCTCCTATGGGATTGTTCTTCTCGCTGAGATTTGCCCTTTTTTTTTGTTGTTTGTTTGTTTTTTTTGCTGCTTGTTTCGTTCTTTGAGTATTCCTCCATCCACTCAGATGCTTTTAGAAGTTTTCAGGATGTAGGGCAAAAAAAGAGCAGGGCAGACTGAGAAAAAAGATTCCAAGGACTGGGAGCAGAATCTGCACAAAGTACTGCCCATCCAGTTAGAAGCAAGAAGATTATGATAAGATGTGATATGTTACATACTGATGTCATATTTGGCTATTTATTGTCAAGGGAAGCCTGAATAACGTTTGGCACAGGTTTCTGCACCCTCTCCACTCACTGATAAAGTTGGGATGCCTCAGCATTTCAAAGATGTTGCTGCAGATGAGCTGGTCCAGGGGTCTGATAACAGCATCACTTCACTGTTTGTTTGGGGTTTGGGGTCAAAACCACAGAAGGGTGCCATTCAGAATGCTTTTCATGGCAAAACTCCTTGTGTGGTGAGTTTAGATAGCCATGGCTGGAAAGCTTTTTGTGCGTTTGAATTAAGGAGGTTTATTGCTGTTTGTGTATAATTAGTGGGGGCTTAATTGCTGCTGGGGTCCTTCAGGGCAGAAAGTGCTGCCATATAGCTGGTGCTTGGTGTCATGCAAGTGGTGCAGCACCTTCAGGAGGCTCTGGGAGCCTGGCAGTGTGCTCAAGAGAATCGTCTAGGTGATGAACAGCAATGAATTTGTGTTTATGTCCGCTTCAATGCCTAAAATGTGGGAAGAAGGAGCTCTGGAAAGAGCCCTGTTCTGTCAGGAGTGTGTGTGGTGTGGTGGCTCACAGCACAGATGAGCTGGGGTGCAGACCCCTCAATAAACACAGCTGCCAGAGAGAGGTGGGGAAATATACCAGCAAAACCATCCCTGGGCCAGGAGGGCTCTGCAGTGCCAAGGAGTGGCATGCAGGAGGCAAAGCCCTCATGCCACACATCAATTTTCTGGTTTTCTTGGGGTTTTGGGTCTGGTGAGGCCACCAAAGCACAGTCCTGCAAAGCACAGCTCAGCAAAGTTGTTCTGAGAGCATCACCTGAGATGTGAGAGCCCAACCCTTACACACCTGCCAAGGGGGAAAGGGAAGGTGGAAGAGTGCAGGAGAGAATAAAAAAAATAAATTATAAAACAAAAAATAAAAATAAAGGACCAGTGTATGACAATTTTCAACACTTTAAAGTGAAGTAGAGTGGGAAAGATGCGTAGAGCAGCTTTTACAAGTTAAATCCCTCCAAAAAGTAAATGTAATAATGAAGGCACTACCAGTCCTCACTGAAATTTTTGCCAAAAATCCAGTCTTCCTAATAGGTTTCTTGGATGTGTAAGCAGACTCCAATAAGAAAAGGGAAAAAAGCCCATCAGGAAGAAAAGTTTATGTCCCTGCCAGAGGCTCACAGCACAGTCCACAGCAGAGCATCCTCTCATCCCACACCCAGGAGGTTCATTTTCTTCCCAGTGCCACTGAGCCCGGTTAAAACTACCCAGGATACAAAAAAAACCCAACAAAAAACCCCAAAAAACCCCCCTAAAAACAACCTTAAAAACCAACCAACCAAAACTCTGGAGAGGTACAAAGGCTTGGGGCAGAGGGAGAAAAGGTTTCAGGAAAGGATGGAGGGTTTCTGTTGCATTACAGTTTGTAAAAATTGGCAAGAAGAGTGTTTTCTACTGTAGGACCCCAACATTTATGATTTCTATGCTGATTTGTGACCAAAAGGAATATTTTTGTCACAGCCTGGAGCCAAAAGGACTGTTATCAATACTTACTGAAGTTGCTTAACCTCTTTGCCCCTCAGTAAAAAATCTGGAAGCAATATGTACCACCCCTTAAAAGGTGTCCTGAGATCCTCAAGTGCAGGACAGACTTTGTGATTCCTTACATTTAAATATATTTAAAGTTTTCCAATTCTCTGCAAGGATTAAGGGGTGAAAACTGGAATTAATATTTTCTGCTTTTCATTTGCTTTTTCACTGAAGCAGCGCTTAAACTATTCCTGGGAGTTGAAATATTCAGCATTTCTGTTTCATTGTAAACCTGACAGTGTATTTAATTGCTCGAACTCTATGGAAATGAAAAGTTTTGTGGGGTTAGAGGGGGGAAAAAAGTTATTTTCATATGACAAGCTGCTTCTGTTGCTGGTGAGGAAGTATTAGACATTCTGTCTCCGCTGGTAGGAACTGTAGCACACAGTGCTGCGCCTGAAAAGGCATCTTGTAACTTGTAGGTAACAAAATGTTCTTTGGGGTAGGGAAAAAAAAAAAGGCAAAATAGAAAAAAAAATATAAAGCTCTGAATACTCTGAATATACTTAGGATTTCAATCAATGGTCTTTAAGGAGGATTAGAGGAAGCAGCTGGCTAAACAAATATTAGGTGTAGAGTGGATGCAGTGGTATAAATTAATAATGCAGTTCTTTATCTGCCGTATGAATGAGAGGTTTTGTGGAGATAAGGCGGCCCAAACGCGGTCGCTGGATGCCACCTAGTGGATTTTGCCGAGTTTTTTGGCAGAATTTTCTTAAATTCGCAACATCTTTAACTAATTCAGGTGCAACTTAACTGGAAGTGTTTCGTTTTATTCACGTTTATAATTAAAAATCAAAATAAGATTTTTTTTGGGGGGGCGGGTAATTATTAATTATTTTTTTAGGGGAGGTTGTCTCTGTGTTTTGGGTATGACAAAAATCAGCTTGGCTTCTATTTGTAATTTGCCACTAACATCTGTTTGCAGAGACTTTTTAAACCCCACAGTCTAAAAAAAGCTTCACAATCAGTTTGATGGGCTGGGCTGTTAGTGTACAAATGAGGAAATTTCTGTACAAATATTGTGTCAGGAGAAGCTGTGTCCAGCAGCAATGATTTTAAAGCTCCTTCCAAAAGTCCTTTATCACATAGGATGTGCTTTTCTTAACCCCCTTTGTGTTTTTCCTTGAATATTGTGTCGATGATAAGCATAGACAAAGAAAATGTATTATTTCTCATATCTGATAAAAGGTCATAAACCTGTTTTTTTTTTTTCCTTTATTTCACTTGCTGTTTATCTCCACTTTCCTCAGATGTCAGATACACTCATAGCTTAAGTTTTCTTTTTTACTGGGGAAAGGAAAATTGTTTATTTAACAATTATAAAGACTGTTTATTCAGTGGTAGGTATTCAGGTGCTGTCAGCTCTCATAGCTCTAAAAATGATCCCATCCATCACAAAGTTTTAAGCAGGCAAACATGCACCTGGACATACTTTGTGACGGGATTTATGGAACCTGGCCAGCTCACAGGCTTCTGCTTCCTCAGCTTTTTTTTTTTTAAATGCCACCATCAACACAGCTTCCACTGCAGCCACCCCCTAGACACCCAAATGAGTTGATGAATGCCTGGTTCTGGTCCTACATTTTTAAAATAAGTACCACAGTGGCTATCAGACCAAAGAGGTATTAAAATACATGGCAAAGCCAAGCTCCCTGTGCTTAACTTTCTCCTGGTTTTCATCACTGAGCAGGAAATGAAATGGCAATGTCACACTCAGCAGAACAGACAATTCCTGTTTCCTTCTCCTTCTGTCAGCTTTGAAAACACTTTTGGTTTTGTTTTTGTTTTGTTTTTTTTTTTGTTTTTGTTTTGTTTTGTTTTGTTTTGTGTGTGTGTTTGCTTTACATTAGGACAACAGGCTGGGTGTCTTAAATATGATCAATAGCTAAAAAAACCCAAAAAAAACCCCAAAAAATAAAAACACAAAACAAAACAAAACAAAAAAAACCTCCCCACATTTAAAACATGCATGAAGAAGGCACACAGCAGTAGCCTGCACTGGCTACCTTGGAACCTTTTCCCAAGACTCACGTGAAATATTGCCACAGGAGGTTGTTAACAAAATCGTGAGTTAATGGCTCAAAACCTGCTTTTCCATTAATCAGGAAAAGTTTATGAATTACAGACTAGGAAGGCCAAATATCACAGCAGCAAATGAGCTAATTGACTCAGTCCTGTGCTTCACAGGTGGCTTTAGATTTTCCCTTCAGCCCTGCCCAGCCTGGTGCTGTGAATCACAGGGGAAAGAAACACAAACCTGATTAATGAGAGTCTTTGCAAGGCTACTAGCACCAAGTTTTCCACTGGCACACAGAGTCACTGCCACTTCAGGGCACATCAGGGCAAAATCTGCATCATTCATGGCTTGGCGTAGCAGGAAAAAAATAATAAGGCATGAGACAGAGGAATATATCTGAATATATCTTGCTCCAAAAAATGTCATCTTGGCATTTGCCTTACTGCAGGAGACCGTTATCTTGAGACATCTTTCCATTAATAATATCTTCTAATCACCTTAAGAACATGCAGCCTACAAGGAAAATGTGGGCCATGGAGGTTAGAACAGAAAAGGGCTTGACAGAAATCTCAGGTGGTAAGAAACAAAAAGTTTCAAGCCACTCCAGTGTAAAAAGAAGGAAAAGTTGGAAACATGGAATGATTTGGGTTGGAAAGGGAATTTGAAGGTGATCTAGGATCTTCCAGCTCCTCTGCCGTGGGGTTACTTAGAGATAGCTCAAATTTGGGTTTGATCATCTGGGTGTATTAAGGGTTTTTTTGCATGCCATATGTTAATTTGCACAGCCTGTGCCGCGGTACCTGATAATTCAGCTGGTACCTAAATTGTGTCAGTGAACTCTGCCATGAGGAATACCTAAATCTGCTTTCATTAACACTTTCTTTATGCTCAGAATTCCTTTCCTGCAGTGCTGCCTGCACACAGAGGGAAGGGGCAGCCTGTGTGCATCCACTGCTCTGAGAGATTCTGGTCCAGAAAAAAAAAACACAGATAACCAACATTACTCACATCAGTAACTCGGTGAAATCAATAGAAACTCAAACAGGCCTCAGTGAATAAAACTTTTAATCTATTTGCATACAAAGCATCACACATGGCTGATCAGGAAGCAGCTCATAAAGCTCCAAACTGCAAATCTGCTCAGTTTTATTGATATGAGCACCTATAAGGTGATGTCAATAAAGCATTAAGCAAAACTCTGCACATTTGCAAAGAGTAGAGGAATCAAGACCTGCACCTATGGAAGAAGTAACTGATTAATGTAGGAAAAAGAACTTTCATTGCCAAAATAACTTCCCAAACTCTCCAATTGAAATTAACTACCCATCTTTTCATTAACATGCTACACTCCAGTATATTTATGTGATTGCTGATTGGGTTTTGGGGGTTTTTTTTCCCCATAAATGTATATTCAGGCAAAAAAGGAAACCACCTCTGAGCCATATAAAAATAATACTGCCTAGAAATAGGAAAAGCACACTGAAAAATGTGAAAACACTGGAGTGCTGGGCCCAGTCAAAAGATTTATAAGAACCATATCAGAGAAAAATAACGTTACAGGATGTGTGGTGGTTTTCCTGCTGAAATTTCAGTGATGCACACGTGATGAAACAGACCATGATGGTGCCACCACTTTCTGATCATGCTGCTGATGGCCTTGTGAGGTGATTTGCTCAGATTTCTTGACACCCAAGGTGCTGGACACGCTGCAGGGAATGTCTGGGATTTTAATTTCATGCTTAACCTCAAGGATTTAGGCACATATTATTATTTTCAGAAAAGCTGTATATCTGGATTTTCAGATATGTGAAGCAAAATGCCAGGTTTTGCTGAGCCTTTGGGGCTTGTTTTTCTAATAACTTTGATTATATAGATCCAAAATATGTGCACAAAACATGATTCAGCTTTTATCAGCAAGGCAGATCTTTTGGGTTGGGTTTGTTTTTTTTTTTAAGTTGATGCTGTATTAATTCTTTGTATGATTCATTGGAACCCATTTACACTGGTGCACTGTAAAATAAACTTGACGATCCTAAAGTTCTTCTGCAAGCTAAATAATTCTGAGAGCTGTGTCAATGCAGTGGATGCTTTTTGGTGCTGGCGTGCCTGGTCACATTTATCATTCCACGTCACTTTGTTGTGCTGTGGGGAGAGGGGAAAAACAGCAAAGATGTTGACATCCCAAGCTTTTTCTACATTTTTCCCAGCTGAAAAAGCAGGTAGAGAGAACAGTAATTCAGCTATTGTTGTTGATGCAGAAAATATAGCCAATTCTTGGGTTGTTGCTCCCAGTTTCCAGACATTTCATCTGTTTCCAATCCCCTCCCCCCATGAGCAGGCTAGGAGAAACATGCAGATATTATATTTTTTTTTATTTCCCCAAAGCATCCTCCATAGCTGGTTCCATCTGCATTTTAATGTAAGTTCTGCTCTGATCAAACCAGACAGAAAAGAAAAACTTTCAAGCCCAGCAGGGCATTTCCCCAGCAGGATGGAAGAACAGCAGTGGCAAGTTTAACATCTTCATAAACGAGCTGGGGAGATGTTTTCTTGGCAAAACTAGTGTGACATGTTTTCAAAACTGGTGAGGGAATAAATGGCTCACTGTGACTACAGAGGCACATTTCAAATGGGGTTTTGCCAGGGCTGGTCAGCATTGGTCCCCTTCAAGGTTTTCATCAGTGACTTGGATAAAGGAATGGAAAATATGCAAAGGTTTTTAGAAATTGCAAAGTACAGAATAAACCAAATTATTTTCCCTTTGAAGTTTAAATGGCTTTGCCCAACTGGAGAAATTTAAAAAAAAAAAATTAAAGGAAAAAGGAAAATAATGTTTTCACAAAACAGAATGGGGTAAACTGGGACACCAGTAGGATGACCTACGACGACACTTTGGCAACTAAAAAAGCAGAAAAATATTTAACAAAATCTAAAGAGGCAAATGGCAGTTCACACTTTGCAGCCCAAATCATAATTCTGTTATTTAATAAAGTAATTCAAGTACAAGAACTTTGCAGGAAGAGTTCACCCCAGTCTGACTTCAAAACTCGTTTGGGTGCTCAAAACTTAAAAATTATTTTTTTGCAATCACATCCTGCAAATCTGAGACAGAAGAGGCATCCTCACTGGTGAATGTTACTGTGCTGAGTGATCCATTTTGCATACCAAGTTGATAGAAACTTCAGATTTACTGTTTTTCAAGACCTATCAGGCAGCAAATTGTGCAGAGAATTATGAGATAACGTCCTATAAATAGGGCTTTTCCAAGGAATAATGGCTGCCTATAAAAAGTAAAACTGCCACACTTAGGGAAAACTTTGAAAGTGTCAAGAGAAAACACAGACATTTATTTCCAGACCAGGAGACACAGATTCTGTCAAGCCATATTTCAAGAGTGACTTATTTTTGCTGCATCTGGTGATTGATAGAGATTCATTTATTTTATCTGAGGAACCTTGGTGGATCTCTGCATCATTACTGAATTATTGCAGTTTGTTTGTTTGGACTTCAGCCTTTTCCTGACATTCTACTGGGGAAAAGTGTCTTTACTTCCAGCTGATTACAGCTTTCAGCAGATCTGTATTTATCCCTGTGACTTGAAGTGTGCAAAATAATCATGTCAGACAACGACCCTCCTTCCACACACAATGATATTCATCAACTCTTCATTATTATAGCTTCAGAGACTGAAGTGATGGCAAGTTTTATGTTTTTATATATATATATATATATATATTTATCTGTATATTAGTAGCAATCTTCCAGTTTTCTATCGAGTTTAGCACATAAAATAAAGCAAAGTCTTGTGGTTGTAAGTGTAAAAATGGTGACCACATGGTGGAGGGCAAGAGCTCACCCTGAAAAATATCTAAAGAGAGGGAGGTAGAGAGGAATGTGGAATCACATTCCTCTAATGTGGAACCACACTACCTCTCAGTTCCTTTGATACCAAATAGCCAATTTGACCTTTTTTTTTTCCTTTCTTTTTTTTTTTTTTTTTTTTTTTTTTTTTTTTTTTCTATCAGGCTTGAATATTCCCTGAAGTTCTATATCTTTTGGCTTTCTGTTTGTGCCACCTATGAGGAATGTCTCTTTTGCCCATGGAGTCACAATCCCATTGTCAGGGAAATTTATAGATGGAAATTTGTTATCTGGAGGAACACCAGAAGAAAAATACTCCTCTTCTTTTGCAACTAAACATTTGCAATTTCAGTTAAAATGTGCAAATAAAAATGAGCAAAAGGAGAAATTAAACACTCCTCTAGTCAACAGCCATTACTTTTAAATTCTCTTTTTATTCTCATAAGTATTGTCACGAAAAAGGAAACTCTGATTCTCTGCAGGTACATAAGCTCTTCCCAGACTTTAGTAGGGACAATAGAACACATAGGAAATACAAGTGGGTTTACCTCAAGTAAAATTTGGTTCATGTTCCTCTGTCATGGAAGCTTAAATATGGCAGGTGGCCTAGAAAGCATTAAAACAAAAACAAAAAAATTCTCATAACGTTTTGTGGGTTTGTTTTATTAAGTCATCAGTTTTGAAGTCATAATATCAGATAAGAGCCTTGACTCCCAGCAGGGAAAGTCTTTTGGCCTCTGTGCTTGCAATGGAAAGCTCAAATATATGAACTGCAGGAGTAAACTAGGGAGAATGAAGAATAAAAAAAGAAAATATTACAAAATGAGGCCAAATCTCCAGTTCAGCAGCATTTTCTAGAGCCTTTCAAGGAAAAAGTAAGGTAAAAATAGTGGGGGGAAAGCGAAATGTATCAAAATATTGGTATTGCTTTTTCCTCAAACAAGAACAGAGGGGTGTGGGGGGGGGGAAGCTCAGCTCTTCTGTGCATGGTAGGCACTGCTGTAAAATGTTTAAAAGGCTTCTTAGAACTTTGTTTAACTGCATGTAGAGAAGGAAGGACATGGTGCAGAAAACACGTGGCTCATTTACAGTTTCCCCATCGAGTCTTCCATTTCTTGTCAGCCAGCCCTTAATTGCTGCTGGCTTGGACCTTCAGTGCAATTCTCCAGCCCTGAGCTGATCAGCTTCTCCAGATTGACTCAGGGAGCTGTGGGTGCTTGATTCAGCACCGGGAGAGCTTCTTGGAGAGCTGTATTTCATCCCAAAATTACCTCGGATAAATCCCAGGGAGCGCTCTGCTCGGACAGTGAGGGATGAGCCAACAGACCTGCCCGTGATGCTGACCTTTGCTTCCCTTTTTCCTGAAATAAAATCACACCAAAGGACAGCCAGAGGTCCACAGAGCAGGCCATTATGGATAAATGCCTGCTGCATCCTGCTAATGCAGTTTATCATTCCTGCAGGAGTCCTGGGGTGATTGCAAGTCAGGCAGCTTTATTGAAAAGCTGAATCCCAGCACTTTGCTGCTCATACCCTGTGAGAAATGGAAAGACAGAAACTTCCACAGGCACAGGAGAGTTTGATTTGCAGCCTAGGAAGAAGTTTGGATTGATGTAAAAATAAAAGTACACAGACATTTAGCAGAAAAACCATAAACTTGTGTTTCTGTAATGCCTTAACTAAGAAACTGTATTAGGTAATATTAGGGTCTGTAGTGTGGTAATGTAATTATATCGAGTGAGCTAAGAGTTTAGAGGTTATAATAGAAGCATATGAATGTATATATGTAATATACATATATCACACATATATATGTGTATACATATATGTAATATACGTGTATCACACATATATATGTGTATATGTGATATATATATGTGATAGTAGCTCATTAGATAAAAGCATACACCTTGCAGTAGAATTAAGTAAAATAGGTTAGAAAAGCAAAATAAACTTAGTAGCAACTGTCCATTATCAAAAAGTTATATATTGTCTTGCAACAAAGAACTTATGCCAACTTTATACTTAAATCTCACAGCCTGTAAAACTGAGATTTATCTGAGCAATAAATCATTTTTAACCCAACTGTAGTCCCACCCCTTCATTAAAACCAGAGGTGATAAGAATAATATCTCACTGCCACTCAGGACAGCAACATCCCAGGGCATAATGGAGAGCCCACAGAGGATTTCCAGGCATCATTTTTGCCATCCTAACTCCTCTCTGTTCCAGGGAGAGAACTTGCTGTGCCAGCAGAGAACATAGCAGAGCATCATTTTGAGACCCAGGCACCTGAAAACTAATATTAACTGTTACCTTTTAATTATGTAAAGCTTTTAATAGGAGAGAGAGAATTGCTGAGTGGTTAGGACACTTTCCTGTAAGGATATTTTACTGCTGCTGGTGGAGCATTGCTTCAGTCCCCTGCCCAGCATTCATATTGATTTGGGCCACCACCTTCAAATACACATTATTTCAAATTCAGGAGAGATGTCTGAGGGTTACAGACTGCAGTGTAAGTGAAATAAAAGGATCTAGACTGCCTGAGAGTAGTGGGAATCATCTCAGGGGGGAAAAGTTATTTGTCCCAGAAACTTTCCAACTTCCTTCTAGGGAAAAATACAGCAAATTATACAAGGAAGATGTGCAAACAATCAGAAAGCCTACATACAATTAATGCAGATTAAAAATGACACATTTTAGTGATCAAAATTAAAACTAAAAAATTACATGTAGTAATAGAAATTATACATGGAAATTAGCGCATCTTTTTGAATGCAAGAAAACCCCCCCCTTACCCACTTTGCTGAAGATATATTCTATGTGAATTGACTTACTTTACCAAGATATATATGTCTACATGAGTAAAAGGAAAGTAAAAATCTGGTCAAAATGCCTTGACAATGAGGTTCTTGCTCTTTCTGAAGAAGACAGAAAAGGCAGTTCTGGCTCAAGCTTTGCTGAAGACTGTCGTGCAGCTTTCCACTATTTACTTTTCTAAAGGTTAACACAGCAGCCTGAAAAATCTTGAGCAATTACAGTGAGGGCTGCGTATGCTAATGTCTTCTGACTCATTGACTCAGAGGCCAATAATATTTCATATTTGATTTTCTGACTTCATTTTCCTGTTAAAGCATGGATAGCCACTGAGATTACTGATTTATAGATTCGTAGGCATCATCTGAAGGATTTGGGGTACTTTTATTCAAAGCAGGTAAAATTATTTCTCATTCTGGCCCCTTGCTCTGCTGATTTTTCTGTGGGTATGGGCTTGATAGGAAATGTCACAAAGTAAAGTTCACTTTTATTTGTTGCATGAGGAGAAGCCACAGGTCTTAGATTATTTGGGGTTATCCAGATTTCAGCACATGGGAGAGGACATTTCTGACCTGGGGGTTTCAGGAAAGCCAATGTGAACTTAGACATACTTGGAAAAGATATTCCTCATTAAGGCATTAACTATGTTGCATTTAAACACCAATTCCTACACTTCTGACATTATATTTTCAGGTTTTAAAACAAATAGGACTCTCTGGGAGATGGCAGAGTCCTGCAATGTCCTCCAGCAACCTTGCCATAGCTCATCTTCAGAAGGATTTCCTCAGAACCATGAACATAATAAAGTTATTCTTGCAAATTGCTTTTCATCCCTACATCTTAAATGCCAAAAGAGAGTTGGCAGACAGCATCAAATCTTTTAAATGAATGCAAAGTTAAAATTATAATTTTTATTATTTTTTTTTAAGTAAAACTGGTGGTCTGGAACACCTTTAGCCGTCTCAAATCAAAGAGAAATCTTGTTAATTTTTCCTGTACATATCCACAATGCAGAGAACCCTAAATATACATTTCTAGACTCAAGGAACACTTGGCCAGAAAATATTTCCAGGTCAGGATATTCCCCCAGCTACCTTGCAACTGCTGAAAATGTTCCTTGAATTTGCAGCTGTGGGTGTCTCTTGTGAAATTAATATCTTTGCTCCAGTGACCAAGAACCATAGACAGTGTTGCTTAGCCTCTCATTTTTGCCTGTTGAAAATCAAACAACATTTATCTTTGGCAGCACCCACTGGACTGTTTTGCCAGTGCCACAAAATTAAGTCACTTTTCCTTTTCTTTCTGACGGACAGCAAAAGGAAAACTGGGCCTTCACAGCTTTACCCTCATAAAATATTAAAACCCAGAAGTCTCTTCAGAAATATTTTCATTAGTTTGGGTCTTTTTGGTTGGGTTGTTTTGGTTTGTTTGTGGGGTTGTTTTAGCAGATTTGTTTTACTTTTTTTTTTTTTTGGGGTATTTTTCAGGTTTTCATGGGGTTTTTCAGGTTTCAGCATTATCCCAGGTGTTTTAGGACATCTAGAGGAACCATTTCTAGATGTCCTAGTGGATGCTAGGTTGTTAGGTTTTATTCTCTTGTATCCTTAACATACAAGCATAAGAAAGGAGAATTTTGAGAATATTTTCCAGCTGAATGTCCATTTGAAAGGATGGGGACACACAGGTGGGAGGAGAGTGCAAAATATTTACAACTTCTCATGAAGGGCAGGAAACCTGGGCAGAGGTAAAAAAAATCATTTTTGTTAAAATTAAAATTAACTGAGAAAGTATAAGTGGTTAACAGCTGCAGAAGTTTGAAGTGAGCACAGAGAGGTTGGATCCTGGGCCACAATTCTGGATGGTTTTTCTTTTCCTGGGATTTGCTGCTTCCTCTGCCATGGGACTGTGGGGAACTGCTCTGTGTTCCTCCCTGAGCTGCAAACACATCTCTTATCCCCAGAAGAACAAGACAGAAAACAGTTTCTTACAAAATTTTATTAAAAAAAAAAATTGAATAAATAATAAATAAGTGCTATAATTTATTTATAAAGCCTTGTAAAGAGAGAAATCAGCTGAAGTCCAAATATTGTTTCTGAATTCAGAGCACATAAGGAAAATCTGAGTTGTAGTGGAGGTGCTATTTATAGCTTTTATGTTCTGAGTTTATAGTAGAAATGAGTTTATAATGGAAAGTATGTCAGGTTATGAGTGTGCCAGTACCTTTTTTCCAACAAAATCTAATTTGAGACATTTAAACAGAGGCACTTGGAGTGGTAGACTAGCATCAAAAGTTTTTTTTTTTTCCTCTTTTCTGATGACCAGCGTGAAATCCTTCATAAAATATGTCTGCCACTCCTTTTATAGTAATAATGAAGGGAATCTCTGGGATTTTTAAATAGCATCAGACTTTAGAGCCTTTGAAATGGAGGTCACCCAGTACCTGAAGACAAAAACAGTGAGGGAAGGAGGCACAGCACATCTTCAGCTTCTGTCTGATTTGGGCTTCCCCTTTTTTCTCTCACTCCACCCAGATCCTCAAAAATTGCTCTTCTCCACTCCCCACCAGCTTCTCACCCACATTCTTGGAGTTAAAAAAAACCCCAAAAATACCCAACAACTTTGTTTTGTTGCCACAATTGCTGTCCCCTTTCCCGTGGCAGGGAAGGTGTCGCATTTCTTTAATTTATTTTCCCTGCAGCACATCTAAGATGCTGAGGCTGAAATGCCTCTGGTACCCAAAGGCTGGGATTGTTCCAGCACAGATCAAAGCCAAAATGCCTCAAGTTAGGCTGGAAGCAGGAGGAAAATTGTCCCTTATTCCAGGTTTATACAAAACAGACCCAAGGCTGCATCTCAAAAGATGTGCTGGATAAATTTGAGATTCCAACAGCAGGGCTCAAAGGCATTAATTCTGTCTGGTGTGATCTTTTAGTGGCACGTTGGAGGTGAGAAATTTATCTTCATTGAATGCATGTTCTTATGTCTCTGTAAGATCTAATTAGAGCAATGACCTGATTTTTTTGGGGAAGAGATTTCTACTGTCTACAGCCTTTCCAGTGAGACTAGACCATTAAAAAGCTCATTAATTATATTTATACCTCTCAGATTATTTAGTTTTGATGCTAGGAAACTGCTTTTTAAATAGTATCCATTCCTCCAATTGACCAAAAGACAGGAATATTTTCTATGATTACCTTCATGTATCACCTAATGGAACCATATTTTCTAATCTTCTGTTGTCAGTGACATTTTCTTTGCTACTTTTTGCTTCATTAACAGCTATGGCCCCTAAAATGAGCAGATATTCTCCCCTTGGATATGCAGCTCCTGTGAGAATGTTGAGAGAGCTGTTCTACACGAATAACCCACTTTAGGAATGGATTAACCACCACACAAGTTTGAAGGAGGGGTGATGGAGGTTGCATCTGGGGTCTGCTCAAGCCCATCTTTGTGAGGTTCCAGTCCCAGAGAACAGAAGGTTAATAATTTCTAAAAAAGCATTCACTTTCTGCCTGGGACCCACAGCAGCTGCATGAGTAGTCATTCTTTCTTCAGAGCAGATAATAACATATATTGATGCTCCAGGAGTGAAAAACAGAGGGAAATTATTTTATTGAAGTTTCATGCTGGGTGAGTTCCCTCTTTGTCACCAGTAGACATCTCAAGAGAGAGGAAGAGCAAATTCCTGAGCGCTGGTCATTCTAAACAGCTTTTACTGGTGCAGTCATGTCAGTCAGAAATATATCTTGTTTTATCAGGGTGTTATCAACAACCAGAGCTGGGATGGCCATCCACACATGTATAATATACAGATAAACACGTTTTCTACATTGAGCATTCATTTTGCTAATTAGTAGTCCACAATTAGTAGGGTGCTATTTAGTAGACTGCTAATTAGTAGTCTGACAGGTAGAATTATTGTTATTATTATGATTATTATATTTTAATATGTCAGTATGTTATTGTATATTATTATATATCAATATATTAATATATTAATGTACTACATATTATATTATATTATATTATATTATATTATATTATATTATATTATATTATATTATATTATATTATATTATATTATATTATATTATATTATATTATATTATATTATATTATATTATATTATATTATATTATATTATATTATATTATATTATATTATATTATATTATGATATATTATATTATATTCATTATATTATATTTATTATATTATTGTATATTATATTACATTATATTACATTATATTACATTATATTATATTAATATTAGATTAGATTATACTATGATATATTACACTTATTATTGTATATTATTTTATAGTATATTTATTATATTAATTATATAATAACAATAAAATAATGTTAAATATCATAATATAACATAATAAATATAAATCTATACATAAATATAATAATGAAAATAACTTCCCCCAGTTTTTCACTCTTGAAGCATCCATATATGTTATTATCTGCTCTGAAGAAAGAATCACTACTAATCCAACTGCTACCAATTATGCTCTTGGAGGTTTTTTCCATCCCTCTGTGCCAGAACTAACCTGTCAGCATCTCGTTACCTATCTAGCTAAATCAACAAACCCTCTCCAGTGTAGATTAAATTTAATTAGGGATTAGCACAGCTCCCAGTTAGTCAGCCCTCAGGCTGGGAGGTGCAGCTGGGCTGGGCTTGGCTCATGGGGGCCTGCCCGGGATAGGTTTGGGCATTTGGGGCTCTTTTTTTTTAACCCCTGCTATTTGACTCTTTAAAAACCCTGGAGAACAGCATTTAGAGTGCAAAACCTGACATTTGGCTGTGAGGGAATCTGTGCTTTGGGCCCTGAGAAAGAAATGAAGCTGAGCTGACCCCACCAGATTTAAGCTCCTGGTAAGTGAGAGATCCTAGAGCACGGTCCCACGCCCCATGTGCACTTTTCTTGGGAAATTTATATGTGCCACTGAGATGAAAGCTGGCCTAAGCAGGAGTTCAGTCCCTCAGCTAAATTGTTTGATAATTTATGGTCCTGGTAGAAAATCACAACTTCTAAAAGCAGCAAGGGAATTGCAAGCTTTGATGACCCACAGATCCCTCATGGTCTGGCAGATACCTGAGGCAGGTGATGCTGCACAGGGTGTGGGGAGAAACCACAAGTTTTCCACAGTGCTGGCTGTGCAGCTTCTGGTTAGAAATGAGCAGAAATACCAGCTTTTAGGGAAATTCTCCGCAGATCCTTCGGGGCTACAACCCCTGCCATTAGCACACCAAAGGGGAAAACAATCTTTTTCCCAAAAACAGCATTTTGGGGCAGGGATTCTCCTTTCAGACAGCTTTGGAGAGATGCATTTTTTCCACTGATTTTTGGGTTCTTCACCCCAGGCCAGAGTTTTAACAGCCCTGCTTGCAGTGAGTGCAACTTACAATGGAAATTTTCTCATTGTGTGTGTTGTATTATGCCACAAAATAAATCACGCATTTACCTTAGATGTGAAAGAGGGAAAAGAGGAAGTTTTATTTCTGATTTCTTAATATATAGAATTCTAAAAGTGACAGTGGATTGGAGGACGAAATTTTTACTTCTCCAACCGCACTGGTCAAACTAATAGTCTATTAATTTTTTTCTTCTTGCAAAGAAGAATGTAAAATAATCATTATTTACAAGATAGTGTGTGAGAAACTCTAGCAGAAATATGTAAATATCGGAAGGTATAGGTAACTTTCAGAAGAATTTTTAACTTTTAAAAGAACGTGGTGATAGTGACTGGGGCAGGTATTTGGTGTAAAAGCTCAGTGAAGCTTTGGTAACTGAAAAAAAAATTTAAAAAATGAGAGAATGGCTATAATGTGTCAAGGCAAAAGTCATCCTTAGCTTGTTTCCAGTGATCACCTGTAATTGTTTAAGGATAGAATAGATATTCCAAAAAAATAGGCAGGAGGAGTGCCAAACTTCTGTCCTGTGTATCTTTGTGAGAGATCCCTGTCTGTTGTAGGGATGTCACCTTCCAGAGTGTGACAGCCCCAGCCTCAGGGATGTGGATGAGGATTTGAGGGTGTTCAAAAGCCCTGGCAGGTGCTTCTGGGGAGCCAGGAATAAATTCTGTGAGGCTGAAAAACAGCCTGCACAGTCCTGAGGACATCAGAGCCCAGACAAAAACCTGGAGTTTATTCTGGATGACTGTAGAACTGCTGATCCACGTAATTAACTAAGTTTAGAGGAACTTGCAAAAATAAAAAAAAAAAACACAAAAACAAGTGAATTTTATCCATTTACCATTAATTTAATTTTTGAAACACAACTCATTTTCAGCCTCACTAATGTAAGTATTCTTGTTGCCTAAGCAAGCATATAGCCTTGTCTGGTTTAAACCAAATTAATACAATTTCCTTGTTAACTGAGTTTTTAAGTTCAGAGATTGTCAAGAAAAGCTGGTGTTGGGTTAATGTTTTGGTTTGGCTTGCTTTTGGGTTTGTTTTTGTTTTAACTGAAATCTGCACAGGTTTACTTTATCTTCAGGACTGACCACAAGCCAGCAGATGTTGCTGGCAGACAAAAATAATTCTCAAGCCAGTCCATTTACCAATTACATCAATGTTTTTTTTAAATGTCTTCTGTTTCATGTCACAGCTCTACAAATTAAACCCCGTCCTTGGACTTTGGTTCTCTCAAACTCTGTGTATGCTAAACAAAATTCTCTCCTGTGTGTGGATTTTCACGCATTATTTCTCCAAATATATGTCATTTTTCCCTTCAGAATGGGTCTCCTAGGCATAGACTCTTCAGACATGTCCTCCTACATCTGAAGACATCTAAAGCTAAAATATGATGCACTTCTGTAACTGTACAAGGTGCACTAAACTGCCCCCTCTGCAAGCCTTTCTGCTTACACAGCCTCAGAGGTTTTTATTTGCCATGATATGTTCTGCATCATGACTTTATCAAGCAGTAGCAAATTGTCCAGTTAATCCTTTGCTCTGCATTTTCTCACATTTGCTCAGAGCATTGTGGTTTTCCTGTTATGAGGATGTCAGGGTGGTTTGGTCTGGGGAGATCCTGTGGTTTTTTTCTTTTTTTTTTTTTTTTTTTTTGGTTTGATTTGGTTTGGGTTTTTTGTTTTTGTTTTGTTTGTTTTTTGGTTTTTGTTCATGTTACCATGTTACACCTTTGATTTACAAGCACGTGCTGAAATTATCTTTATTTTCACGACTTAATACCCCGAGCCACTCTTAGTGGTCCAGAGTGGAAACAGAACTGCCATTTCCCTTTCTTTCTGCCACACCACTGGGATGCAAGGGTGGGAAATTCGCATTTTGCACACATTTTGCAGCAGGCACGCAGAAACCTCCTGCATGACCAAGCATTTCAGCAGCCAAGCCATTTAAGCCAGCCACAAGTGCCTCCATTTCATTTGCAGATATTTAATGATCCTTATCAGGGGGAAGAGAGCTGCTGCTTGGAGCATCTTAGGAAATTACTGGAGTTAGAGTTGCTGGGAGCAGGTTTGTAGCTCCGTGTGGATCAATAGGATGCCCCATCTGAATTCCGGATTCAGCAAGTAGAGCCTGGACCTGCCATGAGGGGGAAGGAAAAGAATTCTGTTGAATTAGGAATCAATTGACCTACTTATATTGAGGTTTTTGCCAAAAATCAGGTCTACTAGGACAAAAAAAAAAAAAAAAAAGCAACCCCTATGTCATAGCCTAGTCCTATCCACATTCCCCTTCATCTGAGGCAGTTTCTCACAGAGCAGGCAAATTGTGATTTAAAACTAGCTTTGTGTTTCTTTCCTCCACCCTAAAATGTCTTTATGAAGGCTGTGAAGTTTTCCTACAGCTTAAAATTATATCATTTCCAGCTTGAACTAATTTATGGCCCCACTAGTTCTGCTCCCAAGTCTTAGCTGAAATATTCTTTAGCTTCTCTGGCATTTTCTCCCTGATAGATTTATAGAGAGCAATTATATCCTCACCGAGGCGTGTTTTGCCAGACTAACCAAGACCAGCTCTTTTGGCTTCTTATAAACAAGTTTTCCTTTCCTCTGATTGCAGCCACAAACCCTTGCCTTGTCCTGTTGTAAGCCACCCCCTCCCCATCCCAGGGACCAGGAATTTGGGCAGCCTTCCTGGAGGTGCTGCCAGTGGCTGGGAGAGGGAGGAGAGGTTGCCAAGGTGCTGGTGAAACCCAGCGGCCACTCCAGCTCTTTGATGCTCCCCGTTGCCAAAATTTCCATCCTCCTTTTCAGCACCCCTGGAGGCCAGGCAGCCAACCTCCCACTAATTCTGGTGCCACATTGCTGATTCCCTTCCCTGGGCTCCTCTGAGGCAAAGTTCTGAGGTTTAGCACAGCTAAATCACCTTTATTTTTAAAAATCCTTTGCCTCCTCAAGCCCAGTCTCTCCCTTCTCTATCCCAAGTGATAATTCCCGACGCTGAGTCACAGCCAATGTTCTGATGCTTTCCTTTTCAAGTCCTTATCTAGGTATTTCTAGAACAATTTTTCACCTTATTAGAACTCTTCTGGTGTGATCTGCCTCTAGTGAAGCTTTTCCCCACTGCTGGCACATTTACTGTTCACGTGTCACGAACAATATATTTGTTTATTTATTATTAAATTCCCTCACAGAGGTATTTCTGCATCACTGTCAGTCTGCAGCATCAGTTTTCAAATTATTGTCCTTTCCTCTTGAGCCCAGTAAATCCTTTTCCTATTTCTTTCTAGTGCTGCTGTTCACTTATTTATTTCCAAATGCAGAACTGCAGCCTTTCTTGTCATTATCTGCATCTAAAGATGTAGAGAGTCTGGACCTTAGAAAAAATACTAATTTCTGTCATCTTTCTCACATCTGACTGACCAAGGATGACTGTGTAAATCTCTGTTACCATTGCTGTAAATCAGTAAAGAACTTTTAATTTTTTTCATTTTAAATAACGAGTAATGCATTTTTGGACCTGAAACAAAAAGTGGTTTTGAGACCATAGATTGAATTTAGTGTATTGTTGCTATTGTTGATTCTTCTGTAAACCAAGTCCCAAAAAAAAGGTGTATGCATAACATTGAGGTGAACACTGTTTACTTTAAAAGCTTGAAAGGCTTGTCTGTATCTGGAAATATTTTCTTACAAACATCCACAGTTTTACAGTTGTTTATTATTTGTTTCAATTGAATTTAGCCAACAAGACTTTAACTAAACAATCATATGACTCATGTGTTTTTCCAGTGTTCTCAGGCTAAGATACTGCAATGAAAAGATACTTAAAAAAAACAGGGAAGGGTGGTTTGTTGAGGAAGGGGGGGAAATGGTAAAAGTGGACATCTGAATGTTCAACACATGGTCAGCTATCACATGCAGCCCCAGCATGTGGAAATGTGTGGTGTTTTCCAGTGGTGGGCTCGTGAAAAACTCCAAATCTCTTCTAGGCCCTGATAAAGTCTCATTGCAGAGATGTTGCAGCTCCTTCTTACTCTAAAAATATTCATTCCCACAATTTTTGAGCGGCAAAAAACCAAAAAACCAACATCATGGTGCCACCAAAAGGGAGTTTAGGAAAGAAAATTAATTAATCTTCCCCACCATTTCCACCTCCCCCTGTGAAGGGTTGAACTCATGTCCCCCCAAAGTCTGAACCCAAATGTAAAGCAACTGATCTCAGTAGAAAGTATGTTTTGTCATCAATTGCAGATTAATTAAATTATGAAAACCGATGGAAGTGCTTTCACAAGTGATCCCCATATGGCTTTGATCTGGCTGCACTTCCTCACCACCAAACACCCAGAGAAAACTCGGGTGTATTTGCAGTGAGGAGCAGATATTTGATGAATAAACAGCGCTTTAAATTTGTAAAAAAATTGAAGTTTGCCTTCTCAGGAGCAGCGACCCGACTGGGGCTTGCACTGGCAACGTGGAGCTTCAGTTTGAAAATATTCAGGGCGTTGTACCATTGGTATTATTTCTTTATGAAAGTGAGTGGCTTCTTAAAGTCATTCTCAATGACACTGAGAGTGCAGACAGTGCAGTTCTCACACCACAAGACAAAAAAAAAAAAAAATAAAATAGGAAGAGGGAGGACAGGACTGAGTTCTCATGGCTGGCTGGGCAAGGAGTCCTGTTTTATGCTTTGCACCAGGACCCATGACAAAAATGTTGTACAGCTAGTAATTCTTACAGCAGGCTGGCACCATCCACTGCTCAGGATGTCTGGCAGTGCATCTGTTCTCTCACAGAGTGGTATCCTTGAAGGATCTCACTGTTAATGTTTTTTATTTCCATTTTTTTTTAAATTTTAATTTTGATTTTCCTTTCAATTCTTTTCAATTGTCTGGAGAAAAAGGAATGGGGGACTCCACCACATTAAATGTGGGTCAGAAAGGAGATGCTGCACCTTCCCTGGAGGGAACAGAGAGTATCTGGCCCATTTCCAGATCTCAGACTATTATCTTTGCAAGGACAGTTCCCTAACATTCCTACATCTTTTACAATATTTCCCAAGAAGAAAGTCTAGGAGTAAATATCAATAGGTGGTTTACCTGTCTGCTTTCGAATTAATTAATTTTTGCCGCGTTTCCAGAAAATAACCCTTTCTCTGTCCTTTTAGCGGGGAGTGGGGCTTGTTGGTGTTTGAGGCTCATTTTCTTTTCCACGTGCAATAACAGTTTTTCCTCCAAGGATTTGCACGTATTTGGTGGGAACTGGAGAAGGTTTAGTTGTGCAGATTCATCTTCTAGGTCTGGCTCAAAGCTCCATCATAATTTCAGTGGCTGGGAGGTCTCTTGGGGGAGATATGACATGGGTTGTGGGAAGGATCAGCAACCACTCACTACAGAATACTATGAAATGGGACTACAATTTAGAAAAAAAATCTATTTTTTGTCATCCTGGCAGAATCTAGAGGGTGGTGCTGCTGTGGTGCCCAGTTACCAATAAATTGATAGTGGGAACTAACCCTAGAGCCTCCCTACTCAGATATCTCAGTCTTATCCTACTTAATCAAATTTTAAAATGTCCACTAGCCTAAATGGGCTTTGAGTAAGTTATTTGCCTTTTCACTGCACACAAAAAGATCAAAAATTCTGTCTGACCAATGAGAAAATGAGGGTGGACTGGACTAATCATTCCATTTAAAGCACGAAATCTGACACAAACTAGTTTAGGTACAGAAAGGCAGTTCAAGCTCCCAAAGACATCAGTTATAAAGATAACAGTAAATTATATAATCATACTGTATAGAAGTTAAAACAAAAGTTTGTAAGAAACTGCCTAATGTTATTTGATAGATGAGATTTTTTTTTTTTTTTAGTTGTCTAAAGAAGACAGGCACCCAGCTCATGTTCACCTTTGGCAGGGGGATAGAGCACTCTAAAATTAAGACATTTATAACCCTGTAGAAATCCAAGCATGCAGGAAAGAACAGGCAGAACCAGAAACACCCAAAACCCTGGCTGGAATTCCCAAGGCCTTGCACAAGTTTTGCTGGGCAGTGAGAAATATTCCTGCCACCTTGAAGAAAAAGTGTGGGTAATTTTACAGGGCCTGGGGAGCAGAAAAGCCCTGAGGAAAAGCCAGTTTTGTAAATATGACCAAAAGGCAAAGAAATTGAGGGGGAGAGATCAAGTTTTCTACTGACTCCCACTGACCTCTATGCCTGTATGCTCAAGAAGAGATTTTTGCTAAAGAAGGTGTCAGAATACAAACATAATCTGTCCGGAAATCAGCTCTCAATTTTTTGATAAGTGGAGATTGAAATAAAAGTTTTCTATAAATGAAGGCACTGCAAAAAAAGAGTCCAATTTATAACACAAAAAGCAAAGTTGCCTTTCTGTGTTATCACAGAACATCCCACTGCCATACTGAAAGCAGAAAAAAAATCCAAACTCATGAACTAAAAACTTGGTTATTCAGATAATGTTTAATCATAATAATCAGACCATTATTAATTTAATAATATTAGTAAGCAATAATTAGTAGTAATAACAATAATAATTTAATCATAATAATTAATAATAATTAGTTTAATTGTAATAATCAGACAATTTAATAATAATAGTCAGATCATTATTAAAATAAAATTTTAAAAAAACAAACCAAATCAAATAAACAAACAAACAAACAATAAATAAATAAATAAATAAAGGGGGAAAAAAACCCAGAAAAACGCATAGAAAACTCAAGAAATAAACTAATGGAGGCACTGAGCGAACAGCATTCCTTTCAGGGTAGATTTTAAAGAACATTTGCTTTATTCCTGATTGTGTTTAAAACCTAGAGTACCAAATTTTCTAGACCACATGACCTTGACTCTACCCTACAGATAATGACAGAATTGCTTCTACCCTGTGTTTCTGGAATAAATTCTGGAATAAATTCCATATCTGGTGCAAGGCAGGCACTTCAAAAGCCATAAAGGCCATTTTTTTTTCTCTCTGCAAGCAATTTATCAGCATTCCTCCTGGAAAATTATTGGGCTGCAGGGGATTCCAGACGTGTCTGGGGTGTCATGCTGCTTTTGCACTGAGCTGTTCTGCCCAGGGCTGGAGAGCCACGATCACAACCTGTTCTCCAGACAGCAACTGTCTGCTACCTCAGATGGCCCCAAATCTCACACAAATTGCCTCAAATACTGAAGCACCAAGGAAGGAGGAAACCTTGGAATGTGACTTTTAAGTCATCCTTGTAGACAATGTAAACATTATCACTCCTATGCCACCAATTGTTCTTTCTTTTTTAATCACCACACCAGTAAATTTTATTTTGCAGGAACAATTTAGCTTGGGGAATCAGTCTGCTGAGTTTGTCCTGCCTTGATTCCATCATTCTGGGGAACTTTTTCAAGGAGAAAAATTATCTTAGCAAAATGAGTGAAAAGCAGTATCCAGAGCAGGCACTGTAAGGGTAGTCATGGCAAGAAGTGGATTTCCAGAAACACAGGGTAGAAGCAATTCTGTCATTGTTTGTAGGGTAGAGTCAAGGTCATGTGGTCTAGAAAATGTGGTACTCTAGGTTTAAAATACAATCAGGGAACTGAGGTCTCAAGTCTGAGGCTGGAAATGAACATTTTACTCCTGTCTTTGGAGAATGGAGGGCTTCTGGAGGAGATGAAGGTTATTAAAAAACAAAAATGAATGGACAAAAATCATCCTCGGTCAGTCAAACACACCCTTCCCTTCCACCACGCTGGCCAGGTACAAACCAACTGTGACAACAGCCTGGGCTTCTGAGTGGGATGTAAACATTTTGCACACAGACAAAATAGCTCAGGTGCCCACAGTCTGGAGCTGAATTCCATTCTCGCAGTTTGACTCAGCTGCCAAAGCCCAGGGGTTTGCACACACAGATAAGATTTGATCTTGAGCAGCCTTGGGACTGAGCAGAAATCTGTTTAATCAGCTGGACTGAAGTGTTCTGCTCCAAGTTGCCAGTTTTAAGAAAATCTGCTGAAGGCAGTGTGTGAGTACTGCCTGGACTGGTCTTATTATTCTATTACCCACCAGAAGTGCCTAAAGATTGTCAAAATCTGTGGTATTTAAATGCTCCCGAGGTTGTAAAAAGTCTCTGTCTGTCAGTCCCGTTGCCAAAGAAGAAGCCATAATTGGTCTGTGCTGTTTCAAGGTTGTTTATTCTGTTTATCTCTAACATGTTCTGCTGCCCTGCCGCAGCTCTGTCCTGCAGGGCAGCGTGTGGGGCTCTGCCCTCAGTGGGATGGTACAAACATTAAATACCACAAACTACCTGTGCTGGATTTACAATAACGTGCCAATATCTGTCACCTACGTTGGACACTGTGTCCCCAGCCTGAACCAACAGAAAAATGCCAACACCGCAGTGAAACATGGAGGGCATGAAGAAGGAGAAAAAGGACAAGGCACACCCAATTTCCTCCATCTTGTCCCCTTTGAACCCCTAATCTAGAATCCTGAAATTTTACTTTTGCACCCGTGTCACACTTAATTATTACTCTTATCAAACACTCAGAGGTTGTAATTAATCCTGTAAGATTGAAAACTCTTTTCCATGGACAGAGATCACAGCCAGTGTCTCTGGGGGCTCTGTCCAGGGGGGTTCCTGACCCCTGCCAGAGTCCCAGACCTGCCAGGGCAGCCAGAGGGAAGCCCTGGACTCCCACAAAAGATGACAGGCCCTTCATTACTGCTGCTGGCAGCATCTCCCTGAAAATACACATTTTGCTCTGTTAATAGATATTCTCTCTGTTTAACACCAGCTCCACAGAGAGGAGCATGTAAAGGCTTATTTATACAGTAGGTTTGTGCATGGCTGTGAATAATCCACAGATCAGGGGGTTATTTCAACCCCAAATTTTCAAGACTGATTTTATTGATTCTGTTCCCTATTTTAGCTGCCATTGATCCCTTTAGTTGCTAAGCCTCAGTGTACTAAATTTGGAATACCCCACAGAAAGGCAGAAAGAAGCCTCCTGTTTCTGCCCAAGGAGTTTGGGTTTCTCATGTGCCACTTTCAGTTCAGACTTTTACAGGTCTTGCAACTCAGGGAAACAAACATTTGATGTAAGAAATCATCGCCTCTTCACATAAGACAAAAATTACCTCCTGTGAACAAAGATCTTTCCACTTTAAAGGTTTTTAACTACTGCCAGAGAGAGAATATTGAGGTAGGTGGCCCATGTCCTCACACAGTGGATGTTTGTATGTTCTGCAGCTAGACAGCACTTGCAAAAGTAAATAATATTATTCTATTCAAATAATATTATTCTATTCAAAACAGCCATTGGTAGGTAATGCTGTTTTTCAGTGTTCTGCCCTTCAGAGAGATGCTTGTCACTTATGCAGCCAAATTGCTTGAAAGCATTCTGTAAACTCTTGTAATATTTTGTTAAAATACAAAAATTGGTGCTTAACAGCCTTTTGGATATGCCAGTAGTAGATTAATTAAGGCCAGATAAGTATTAAAGAGTGGTGATTAATGTCAGAACTTCAAAATGTATCTGAGAATGAGCAGTTATCGAGAATTTAAACCCTGAGCGTGCAGTGACCTTGAACACTTCCCTGAGCCTTGAGGTTCTCCCTTTAAAACTGCTTCCCAGTTTCTCTGTGTGCCTGTAATTTAAACCATTGTGAATTTCTTGAATATGACTAATCTTTACCATTCCTTACCAAAAAAAAAAAAAAAAAAAAAAAAATCACCTAATCACCTAGTCCCAGCCAAGATTTCATTCATTCTAATATGAAAACATCCACACCTATCATGTCTCCCCTGAGGTCCTCAGAAAAGGAGAAAAGGAGTCTGACTTCTATTGCTGTGGCTAGAGGCTGAGGATGTGAATTCCTCTGGCTAATTGATTTTTGGATAACCTACAAACCACCAGGGGTCAGATTCTTGGACTGGTAATGTTGCCTTGGCTCAAATCCCATCGTGGGGAATCCCAGAGGAGGAGAGTGGTACCAGGTCTTTCCTCACAATCCCTGCCTTTTAACAAATCTAAAATGCCATCCTCTTGGGTAAATTACCCTCCCTCAAAAAGAACCAAACAAAAAAAAACCCCAAAAAAACCCTGTGATGATCTGTAGCCAGAAGGCTGCCAACACCTGTGACATGTGGGATTGTTCAGCTGGACACTGAGGAAAAGGAAAAACAGACTCTCACCCTGCCCGTGTGATGCTATCACATAAACACTCTAAAATCAGGTCAGACCTGCCCGGAGGTACAGGTGAATATCCCTAAAAGGTGCATCCTTCATCCTGAAATGATTTGCTCTGGAAATCATCACCAGATGGTGCTGCATGGAGGAGTTTGCCCCATCAGTGTAGGGAAGGAAAGGGAGGCATGTGTGGAGCTCTCCATCCGTGTTACCAGAGGTGAACATTCCTCCCTCCTCAGCAGGGCCTGTGCACGCAGGAATAGATGGAATAGATGGGGTTGCTGTCCCCAGGAAAGGCCCAGTCACTGTTTAATGCCACAGAAAAGGGCAGATTTGTGGCTAGAAGTAAAGCCAAAGTGCCAGCGAGCTGCTAAGGCTGATCTGCAGAGCCCCTGAGGTTTTGCCTCCAAGCTGCAGGTGGAGGTGGGATCACTCACAGAGACCTTGCCTCCCCAGAAAAAGCTTTTGTTCAACAGGCTATGTCGGAATCGATAAAAATCGTTAGTAAAAATAAATGTCAGAAGTTTGTCAGTAGCCCAAAAGAGAAAAAAATCCACCCCAAACCCCAAACCTACAGGATTTTGCACTCTGAGAGGGAGCACAAAGTGTGGGGTTTGTGAGGGACAGGGCAGGGTGGTGTCACACGAGTGTGCCATGATGTCCCAGGCAGGAATGATGCCTTGGAGTGGAACAGAGGCTGGACAAGACTGAGAGAATAAAGTGGGTATTTATTAAAGGCCTTCAAAAGGTGCATTTTGGACACTCAGCAGCCTCCCAGAGGCTGCACCCAAAATGGACAGTGGTTATGAGTTTTCCACACAATTTTAAGTTTGGTCCATTTACATTTCAGGGGTTAATCCTCCAGTTCCAGCTCCAGGTAATGAAGTAATTAACCCCCACTTTGCTCCCCCCAGTTCACTTTTGTTTATACTTTTGGGACCTGAGGCTGTAGGGTGTCCTTGAGTTTCAGGCCCAGAGGGATTGTTTTGTCTGACCAAAAACGTGAAGACAGCAACTAACACTCTATTTGGAATATAGAGTTATACCCTAAAGCGGAACAGGATTGGAAAAATATAAAAGCTAAAACCCTAAGGCATCAGAAGGAGCACCCAGCTGCCCAGGAGTGACCCTCCCTGAGCTCAGGCTCGGGCTGATGTGCTCTAGAGGGAGCCACATCTGTCCTTGCTGTCCCAGATGGAGGTCACCAGCCTCCCAGGCTTTCCAGGAAAGAGGGAGTGGCCGAGGCTTGGTTTACTGAGCCTGGACCACCTAGGAAAGAGAGTGCAGCCAGCACTTGTCCTACCTCTAGGCACTCCACAGGAAGGATTGAGGGATGCTGAATGTTTGGTTTTGAGCTCCCACCCAAGCTGGCTGCGAAGAAATGGAAGGGCAGGCAAGTAAAACGTGCATGTTCTGATATGGAAAAATGGCAATAGGATTTCTGCATTTCAGTCTGCAGCAGAGGTTGGGTCAGCTTACAGCGTTTAGATCTGGACTTGAAGCACTTCAGGGTTTGTGTCTGTCTGGGGGTAAGGGAGCCGCTTTCAAAACTCACACCTAGACCCTGGTTTTGACTGAATACTCTGCGAGTTTTATCTGTTTCTTGCTTTATTAGAGGAAAAAAAAAAAAGGAGGAAAGAATTATCTCTGTGCATTTGAGAGAAAAAAAAAATAATATTAATAATGACACCACTATTTGATGATGGGGGGGTGGGGGGAAATCCTACTCTCTTTAAAGACAAAGTTGGGAAATAGCTGCCTTTTATTTCAAGGAATCAGATTCACAAAAACTACAGCCATAAAACACAACAGCAGCCCAAACCCTCCACATAAAGCCTCCTGTATTTTATGCCTCCTTTTCTATTTCAGGTCCTCATTTGCCTAATTACTTCTCAGAGGCTGGCAGAGATTTTTCCCTGCAGCGCTGAGCTCTGCTGACTGCAGAGACCCTACCTGGCACACTCAGTGAGTGCGTCAGCATTCTAGGTGGAAATGAATGAAAAATCAATCAGGGCAACTGCAGTGGTAGCATATTCAACTCTAACCTACTTTGTGCATGGTTTCAAACATTTCACTGTGTGTTCAGGCTTTTTTTTTTTTTTTTTTAATGGTAAGTGGGTCTGAAGTCAAATTGATCTTCCTTACTCAGCCTAATAAGTGTTTTGTCATCTTCACTGTTTAGCTCGAGCACATTTGCCACCCTGACTGCTAAGTTAAGCTGCAGACTTGATTGAAATGCCAAAACCTACAAGAAGATTGTTTTAATCTTGAAAACCTATCACCAGCAGATTGCATCATGGAGTGGATGGAGATACAGTGGTAGAGCTTTCATTGTTTTAATTGTATTTGCAGACTAGATCTAGAGTAGGTCTGGAAAATCAAAAGTACACCAGAACCTCTTTTGAAGCACAGGTGCTGCTTACGTGTGGTCTTGTAAAGAGTTTGGCTTAGAATTATTTGTCTCTGCACTTTTTATTTTTTTCCCTTGTTGCATTCCTGCATAGGCAGAGTTAAATATGGATCACCAGTTTCACTTAGCTAAAGTCCACAATAGAATGGTCCAATATTCATGCCTAACAAATTAGCAGCTGTTGTAACTTCTGCCGGCTGAGTGGGTTCAATGCATTAAAAAAAACCAAAAAACCAAAAAAAACCTTGAAACATCACTGCTCTCACAAGCTGTGCAGTGCAACACTGTAAAAGGTTTCCAAAAATTCACAATCCTCTTTGCATGTGATGCCCTTACAGTGAAGAAGACTCTTTTGGCTGTAAAGATGAAGACTCTACTTCTTCTGGTGCTGATCTCTGCCTGTGGGGCTGAACCTCACCCTGGCAACTCAAGTCTGGAGCATGAAAGAATCATTCACATTCAAGGTAAGGAAATAAGTGAGAAAATACCAATATCTTCATATTGCTGAGGGAAACAGAATAATGTGCCTAATGATCCTTAATTTACTTTTTTTTTAATGCTGTCACTCTGTTTTTAAATACTTGCATTACTAGTGACCGAATGTTTTCTTTTCTGGTTCTGTTTAAAAAGAAAAATCAAAAAAAAAAAGAAAGTTGCACTGTTTAATAGCACTTAGTCACAACCTTGCAAAGGTTAGTGAGTAAAGTACAGCATGATTTAAGACAAAGAGAAAAAGCATGCATCCTAAAGTAATAAACTGCAGTGGGTTAAAATACTTCAGTTTATTGTAGAATAGGTTTGATTTTAAGAGGTCTGCCATACACAGTTCTCCAGAGCACAGATATTTATTGCTGTGGTTTATTTAAAAAGGCTCAGTGCATCAGAGATCATAACTGGGCAAACTAAACCAGTAAAAAAAAAAAAAAAAAAAAAATTAACTTACCCTGAAAGAAATATGCCTTTCCTGATACCTTTAGTTCACACTAAATATTATCCTGGCCTCCTGCAGAATCCTGTTTGGTTCCTGTTTGAGTCCCAGAGATTATAGCTGTGGCAGGATTTGAGCCTGCAGCACAATGCAGCTGTTTTTTCAGTCCCAGCTTCAGTCGTTGAGGGTTATCCTGCACAAGAAGAATCAGGGGGTTTATGCAGTGAGGACAGACAGAATGAACAGGGATTTTCCTGCCTTCACCCCTACCTTCCTTGAGCCTGGCTAAAATTAATTTTGCAAAGTTAAGAAATTCAGGATTACTTACTGCCCCTCCTCTCTCTGTCTCTCTCTCTCACTCCCCCTCTCTCTTTTTAAAGTTTGATTTATTTCTTTCAACAGCCAGAAAAATTTGTGCTGTTTGTGTAAATATGAATTACCAAGCTAGAGCAGGGTATGAGGAAGGGCTGGACGTTCAGGAGTTCACAGGAAAGTCACAGAAGTTAAAGGCACCCTGTACCTATTATTAAAACAGGGATTGTCAAGGTCAGGCAAGGAGTAAGAGACAGCTGCTCTCCCTCTGAGGAGACTCAGGATGAAGGTCAAGTGAAGGTGTGATGTCAAAATGAAGATCTGTCACTGCTCTGAGATGATGAGCACTTTTATCCCAGGGCAAATTTCAAATCAGACATCGATGTCTAACAAACATATATTTTGCCTTTCCTTGTATGATGCAGTTTTTTGTCTCTGAGCTTGACATTTTTTTGGAAAATTAAATTAGTGTGATAGCACTTCAGTGTAATTCAGGAGTCATACATGTCATTGTTACTAACCCAAACAGTTCAAAGCTAACAGAAGTTTCAAGGTGAACCCTTCTCCCTCCTTGTGAAAACTCACCTGTACCTCCAGAGTTTATTCCTGGAAGATAAACTGGATAAAGATTTAAATTTGAGCTCCACCACAAGTCCTCCGGGTGGTTCAGGCTCTGAAATGCACAGGGAGCCCCCAAATCAAAGAGACTGAAACTGCTGAGGCATTTTTGCTTCTGATTTTTGCCATTCCTCTCTGCATTGTGGAATTCCACCTGGGCTGGGATCCCTCTCTCCCAGTGCTGCAGTTAATAAAGAAACAAACAAACCAAAAAAAGAAAAGATGATTAAAAAATCTATACCTGGAAATGGGATGGAGATTAGGGAACACTGTAGAAGATGTTCAGGTGTTTTTTTTAATCACATTAACAAATCCAGCATCCCCCTCCACAGCTGAAATCCAGGAGATGTGTGGCTAAACTCTGCCAGGGCTGCATGCCTGGGAATACTTTGGGATTACAAAAGGTGTGAAAGGGATTTCCTGAGGCAGGGAAGGAAAGTGTGTTATATTCCTCATTCTTTACATCACGTAATCTCCTATAGGCTGAGTTTTATTTGTTGAAAAGCTGGGTTTCAGGTCTTCTTACTGCCAAAGGGGTTCTGCACCCTACTTTTCTGACATGGAAAACACCTTCCTAATCCTCCACGGTTATTTTATGGCCTAATTCTTCTCAGGCTGCTGTTCTTTGGCTTCCAATAATATTTTTTCTTCTTTGAGGCTTTAATACACCAGTAAGATAACACCATAACCCCACAGCTGCCATTTGAGTGTGTGTCTTCAAATTATTCTCTAAGTGTATCACCTCCTGATTATTGTCCTAGTTGGATATTGTAACCTCTTAATGTCAGGAATTCACCTTTACACTCGTTCTCATCTGAACTCTTACTCCTTGAGTGCATCCATCCAGGATTTTGTTCCAGATAAAATCCTCATTTGGCCCCAGTATTTCTGTTTTCCATTTCCATGCTTTGTTCTTCAGACCCTGGATCAAATTTGCTGTTCCCAGTTGTGCTGCAGTGCTGATCCATAGTCTGTGGTGGTAGACAGTATTTAGCAGTCAGTCTCCCTCACTGCCACTCAAAATTAACAACTACAAGCTCTATATCAGTAATTCTTCAAACAAGACCTCAAAAAGCTGGGTTTTGCATTCAGCATTAAATGTTTTCCTAATTTTTCCACCCTTCTTTCTTCAAGTGCTTTAAATACACACTCTCCTCCTTTCAGTGCTGCTTAATAAGCCATGTGAAAATTGTACTTATCCAAAAGTCACAATTACTTTATAAGGTAAAATTAGTGGAAATGTTACAGAAATTGTACTGCAGGCAGTTCACTGGCCTTTTTAATATATTTTTTCCGTATCATTAAATTCCCTAAGCTCTAAGCAAATGATGCATTGCATTCCTCAGCCTTACACATTTGTTTTTTGTTACGTACCTGATATCAGACTATTCTGACTTTCTTTGTTAAATATCTGTTTAATCTTATCCCTCTTTCTAGTACTGACTCTATTCCTGTTGTTCAACAATTTTCCTTCAAAATTTGTTCTAAAGTCCTGTTTGCTGCTGAGATCAGACTGATTGACTGGATAATGATCAAATTACTTTATTTACATGTATTTGTTATTTTGCTGCTGTCCAGAAATACCTGGTGCTGTCTTAAAGTGACAGGTGAGGCCACAGCAGTGCCAGTAGGTCTGGGTACCCAAATTTTCTGCCCCTCCATCAGTGTAAAATCTCCTGACACCCCCCTAAAACTCAATATTTGTCAACCAGAACAAACAGTATTTCATAAATTGTTATTGCTCTGCAATTATACTTTGCTTTCATGGACACAGAGCTCTGCCTGTCAAATGTCCACTCTCTGGAAAAGAGAGTTTTCTTTAGTTTTACTGAACACTTTCCCAGTTTCTAACACTGCAGTAGACAAAGTTCTATGTCTATGTTCTCTTTTAAATATTTCAATTTTTCTCTAGAAATGATTTGCTGGTTTCAGTGTCAGTTCTAGCTCCTGGTTCTCTCCTTTTTGGTTAATACAGTTAATTTGGATTTGAACAAAATTTCTCATCTGCAAGACGGTTTTACCTCCTTACTTTTCACAGTCTTTTCAGTTTATTTCCTCTGTCCCAATTGCTTTTTTTGTATATATATTTTTTTTCTCCTTTGGTTTCATTCCACTATTGATGCACAAAATTTATACAGTTATAAAATTTATATGCAGAGCTGCATTTTATGTCTTCTGTGGCTTTGTTTTCTTTTCTGAAACCTGTGTTGGATTTCATGGTTTTGATCAGTCTGATATTTTATCCAGGCTGGTTGACCCTATCCCATTCCTCTCATAGTTTGTCATTCCAGTCTCACTTTTGGGGATAAAAAAAAAAAAATAAAACCCCAGAAACCCCACACCTCAGAAAAACCCCTTGATTTTGTCAGGGAGACAACCAGTTTCACTCTTCAGAAAAAGCCACAACCATAAGCAGAATATAATCACCAGAAATAATCATATTCATATTCATTCATTTTGCTATGTTTGAGGTGCAAATGTTCACCCATTTGCCTACCAAGACCTCTGCACAGATTTATTTATGCATACTCAAAAAAATATTTCAACATGAAATGAACAGCAAACTTTTTAATGCCGCCCAATTGGAGCAAACAAACAAACAAACAACAATTAAAAAAAAAAACCCTAAGCACACACAAATGAGTTAAATCAATTAACCAATAAAGAAGGCAGAGGAAATCTTTGACCAACTTATTCTCCAGTATAATGAGTTTTATTTACAGTCCACTTCTTTTTCTCCAAATCAAGTCAGCACCAACAGAGAGAAAGAATCTGAACAGAGTTTCTGGACCAACAAAAAACATGATAAAAGATAAATTGATGGAAAAACATGATAAAAGATAAACACACTGCTCATCTGACCCCTGACACCAATTTTATCTGCTCAAGATAGTCTTGGTTACCTTCATGCTTTTCCACTTTAATTTTGACTTCTTTCCTTTTTTCCACCTTTCTGCATTTTTCCATTTTCCATTACACTGACATTTCTTTCCACGTCTTCACCTTTATGTTTTCTGCTTCATGTCTGGATTTCTTTCTCCTTGCCATTTTGTTTTGTTATTCGGGACAATTTTGATGATGCCACAATATGTTTTTCTGTCTCTTGCTGAAATTGAGCTTTTTTCTTTGATTTCCACAAAGCCTGCTTCCCTCTTCAGATCATGGCCTGTTGCAACAGCAGGGGTTAGAAAAGTTAGCAGAGAGCAGAAATTCCACACAAAAAAAACCCCAAAAAAAACCAAAAACCAAAAAACCCAAATACAAAGAAAAACAAAAATTAAAACAAAAATGTGCTCCCCTTGAAGGCATCCTGGACTGCATCTTCTGGAGCAGACCTTAACTGATGGGTGCCAGGATATTTGGGTTATTAAAAAAAAATGTTATTACAGAAACACAAGGGTGGAACACGAATGTAAATTGTTAATTTGCCTTTGTTGGTTACGTCAGTGGAATTCCATATTTATAAATAGCATTTAGTGGTGATTAAGGGACTGGAAGGGCTCCATGCAGTTTCTGTGTAATATTTTGGTTTTGTCAAACAGCCCTCATGCCACCCATGAAGATTTATTTCTGTGAGGAAGGAGTGCAGAGACTTTGCCTTGATTTCTGTTCTGTTCTGCTCTGTGACACCTGATCTCCATGAAATTTATCTACACCCAAGCAAAACACACTTAGAAGTTATTTAAGGCAATAATTTAGAAGAGATGAAGTTTGTTAGTTCCCTGATGGTTTTATGTGCTCTTAGGTCTCCTAGAAACCCAAACCTGAGTTAATATATCCTCTTTAACAACTCCCCCTCAAGGTGTTACCCAAGATGAGGAGACAGAATCAGCTGAAAAATGTTTTATCTCAGCCCTGTAATGTCTTTTTTACAAAGACAGATTTCTTCTCTGTCATATATAAACCAGGCATTTTTCAGCTGTACTATTATTTGGAAACTAAAGCTTGAAACGAAGATTTATCTAGCATTTCTCCTACCAATTTTATATCAAAACTTGAGAGGAGTGTGTTGGGGCTGTTCTAGCCTGTCTGTTCAGGGGCAGGAACATGGGAGTTGGATCCTTGCCTTTTCTTTCTCATGACACAGCAAAACTGCATTAGCTCTTGAGCCAAAAAACCCATATTTTTGGCTTACAGATGATATATAAAAGATTTTAGATTTTTTTTTTCCCCTAAAGCAGAAGTAAAAAGGTAATTGGTTAAAATACATATAGAAAAAAAAATGCATTATGTGCAAAATGTATCTGTGATTCTCCCTCATGGTTTTCCTCAGCATTCTTTGAGTGATGCACCCATATATTAGTTCATCAATAATGCACTTCTCTACATATTACAGAAAACAGGAACCATTGTTGCCACAGAAATTACTTATGATTTTTAAACAAACATTTTAGATAACAAGAAAAAAAAATTGAGGATAACAACTTGCCACTGCTGTGGGAAAAGTGATAATATTTTAGCATGAGTTCCTGGAAACACTACAGGAAAACCAGAAACAACTCTGTATATTTAAAACATAATGGCACAGGATAATATTAAGCTAGGGGCTTGCTAACAGTGTGGAACATTTAGAGAATACATGAATTTATCTGAAAAAGCACTTCTGTAATATCATCCCTGGTTTATGATTTTGCTTTTCCTAGCTGTAAAAATGCACATCTTTTCCTGTGCTGTCACTTTGTGAGGCCCTCCATGAAGATGGTGGAATAATCAATTTTTGTGGGTACTCCTGGTGGATAAAGCAGGTAAAGCTGTTTGCCAAGGGTTGTGGTGTGACTCTCATCCTCTACGCCCTCCAAACCTGTCTTGCCATCATTCAGGTGTGCAGAACCCAGTTAAGGGAGAAAAATAAAGAAGGGAAGCCAGGAGAAAATCCCACAGCAAAAGTATAATTAAAACACACAAAAACAAAAAAAAGAAAAAAAACCAAAAACCAAAAACAAAAACAAAACCAAAAACCAAAACCAAAACCAAAAAACAAAACCAAAAACCAAAACCAAAACCAAACAACAAACAAAAAAAAATCCAAAAAAAACCCAAAAGCCACACACAAAAAAACCCAAGCAAACCACCAAAAAAACCAAACAAAAAAAAATCAAAACAAAAAAACCCAAACAAACAAAAAAACCCACACATCAAAAAATAGAAAACACCCACAAAAAATTACAACACAACCCAACAACCAGCCCACAACTAAGGAGGGGAGAGGAGGAAGAGGAGGAGGAGGAGGACAGAACAGGTGCTCAGCCAGTGCCTTTTTATTTAAGGTAGCAAAATATCCTTTCTCCTGCAGTTCATACCAAATTTGGCACCAATAAGATACATCAAAGCCAGCCCAAAAATCAACTTTTTAGGTGAGTTTTCCCTTCTGTCAGGCAGCCTTTCCCTACAGGTTGGGGAAAGCAGCTCCCAGAGTTGTGTTCTGTCCTGGACATCCTCTGCATGTGGACAAACTCTGCTCACTGTGCTGCCTTTTTCATCCTTCTAACTGCACCAAGAGGATTAGCAAAAGGCCACAATCTGTCAGAATCAATAGCATGGAAGCAGGAGTGGAAAAAATACTGCAAATTAATCACCACTGGGGCCTGGTTCTGTGCTAACAGCGTGGCTGCTGCCTGTCTGACCATGCAAAATGTGCCTGGAAGGGTGAAAAGCCCCACCTGGGAAATCTTTCTCATCCCAATTCTGCCCTTGGAGGTGAGGCCAGAGCCAGTCCCCAGGGTGTTGGTGTTGCCACCTCTGTCCCCAGCAGAAGGAGCAGCTGGAAGCTGCCCAGCTCTGCTCTTCCACCACCTGAGGCTCAGGAGGGATACACGTGCCCTGCCTTGTCCCCAGCCAAGATCCAAACTGCACAGTCTGTAAGGACAGCTCTTTAATGAGGGTTAAACCCTCTCTAATCCAGGGGTTTCAGAGTTTGCAGCTGTTTGGCTGTTCACCTCACAAGTTCTCAGAAATGTTATCCTCCTCAAGTGACACCCCAGGCTCCGTGACCAGACTTGGGTGCCCCATCCTTTTTCCTTCCAGATATTCCTGCCATTTAGAGAAATGAAATTTTTTTTATATTTTAAAATATTAATAATTTTATTTACAAGGATCAGCCTTGTCAGAATGCCCATGAGGGGAGCAGCTAGGGAGCTACCACCCTTCAAACCAGTGTTTCCTGCATCTCCCATCACTGTTTCACAACAGATCAGTCCTTGTTTCCCTTGTTTAAGTCCTTGTTAAAACAGGACAGTCCTTGATAACCCAGGAAACAGAGTGTATTGCTCGTTTGAGCTCAGTTTCACGACAGTAAAACCAGTAAAACAATCACATATTTTAAACGAAGGGATTCTGGTTTGCTCTGTGTTTGGTTTCTTTGGGGTTTGGTTTGTTTTTTTTTTTTTCCTTTTTTTTTAATTTGTCAATTCCAAGAAGACTGAGACCATTCATTCTGCCACTCTCCCGAAAATGTGCAGTTTAGGTAGATTTGGCCCTGGCTCTCCATGGCTACTGGATAATGAAGACCTTTAGGCCTCTTCCCAAACCTCTGTCATCTCATTTTCGCTCCCAAGTCCCTGCTGCCTTCGTGTGTTCTAGCCCAAGCTGTGCCTCATTCCCCAGACTGGCATCTGCTTTTCCTCAAAAGCCAGAGGTCCTTCCTCCTCTCCCAGATCCAGGAGAAGCAGCAGCAGAAATGCAATTTTCTGCCTCATTGTCTTTCCAGTGAGAGGGGCACATCGTCACATTTTCTGTAAGAAAAGAACTGGCTTTTGCAAAGATTGTGGGTGGAGGCACATTTCAAGTGTCACATCTCCCTTGGAACCTCCAGGGTCAAAGGAGATATTCCAGGATGAGAAAAGCTTCCTTTTCCTTTTCCTTTTCCTTTTCCTTTTCCTTTTCCTTTTCCTTTTCCTTTTCCTTTTCCTTTTCCTTTTCCTTTTCCTTTTCCTTTTCCTTTTCCTTTTCCTTTTCCTTTTCCTTTTCCTTTTCCTTTTCCTTTTCCTTTTCCTTTTCCTTTTCCTTTTCCTTTTCCTTTTCCTTCCCTTCCCTTCCCTTCCCTTCCCTTCCCTTCCCTTCCCTTCCCTTCCCTTCCCTTCCCTTCCCTTCCCTTCCCTTCCCTTCCCTTCCCTTCCCTTCCCTCCCCTCCCCTCCCCTCCCCTCCCCTCCCCTCCCCTCCCCTCCCCTCCCCTCCCCTCCCCTCCCCTCCCCTCCCCTCCCCTCCCCTCCCCTCCCCTCCCCTCCCCTCCCCTTCCCTTCCCCTTCCCTTCCCTTCCCCTTCCCTTGCCCTTCCCTTGCCCTTCCCTTTTCTTCTTTCTTTTCCTTTTTTTGCTTTCCTTTTTCCTTTCCTTTTTTCCCCTTATTTTTTCTTTCCTTTTTTCTTTTTTTCCTTTCCTTTATTTTTCCTTTTCCTTTTTTCCCTTCCTTTTCCCTTTCCTTATTTTCAGAGGGCCAGAGGAGGCGGGAGGCAGCCAGCGGGGAGGAACATCCCCATATTCGGATGCTGCTGCTGGAGTCAGATGTGACAGTGCTCTGGGCAAGCCTCCAGGCCCTGCTGGCACAGGCACAGTTGTTAGAAAGAGTGAGCATTAACAGCCTGAGTCAGTCCTTTCTGCTAATATTTATTAACTCCGCTATTTCAGTGTTAAAGACCCAACATAGCCGAGCTCTGAATCAGATTTCTCGGTAATAACCACCCCAAAGCATAACACTTCTCCTCCCAAGGTGGACAGAGGACTGTGGAACATCTTTGTCCCCAAAGGAAACAGGAAAATTTGCAGACTAGCTGTGCTGGCTGTCTTCACTTTCTTCCCTCTCCTCCTCCTCCTGTGGAAACTGCTGGTAAGGCTTTCCATGGTGCCTTACCTCAGATCACCTCTCTCCTTGGATGCCCTCCTCAGAAGGGGGAAGATGGATTATTGGAGAATCCCTGAGCCCCTGGAAAGGAGGGAAGTGAAAAAGAACATCATTTAAAAGGGGCTGTGGGCAACCTGCTTTGGTTTTTCACCAGGCAGGAAGGTCTCTCACCCTGCCAAAACACCTTGCAGCACTCAAATTTGCTCATTCTTGAGGAAGCTGGAGCCCTGAGCAGCAATGCTCTGGTCACAGCACCTCCTGACAAAGAACTGACCCTTTGGGATACCTGTTTTCCCCAAGCAGATGCACATTTGCTCTCAGCAAGCTTTTCTTTGCAATTGCCACCCTCAGACGTGTTTGGATCGACACAAACTGCTGCATTCCCTGGGGTGGAGCTCAGTGCAGAGAGGGAAATCCAGCTGAGGCTGCGGTTTGGGCAGATATTTCATTTAACCACAGACCTGTCATCAGGCCTCAGAAGTGTCTGGAGAGATCCAAAAGGCTCCCTGCAGACCCCTGCTGCTGTGGACACACCACAGATTCCTGGAGGTCCATGGAGAGCTCTTCATCCATACCAGTCCTTCCCTCCTCCAGCCACCCACATCTCCCTCGCTGATAACATGTTTTCATCACTGTTTTTCTGAACCAACCTGCAGAAAATTGCTGCTATCCTTCACAGGGCCATCCTCTCAGCAGCCTCTGTGGTTTTTTGGGAGCTCACCCACAGTTTTTGCTGGATTTAGAGAGGGCCAGTTCGAGCCTCAGAGTGGGGAATCGCATTTTTGGGCAGCCACGTCGACTTGCTGAACATGCACAGGGGATTGCAAAGTCTCTTTTCACAGCCTGTGGATGCAGAGTGAGTTGGTGGTGCTTCCCCAGCGAGCTGGTGATTTATTTGGGTTTTGGTCACTGTATCAGAGGTCAAGGACAGCAAGCCCCAATGGGCTCAGTCAGTTTTGCAAAAGAAAAGGAAAAAGTTTGCACGAAGAACAAGGCAAGAGGTACTGAAAGGAGGGAAAACTCTCACTTTTGGGTACATCTGATGACCAGCACATGAAATCTGCATTTTCCAGGGTTTTCCCAAGGCAGCACAGCCTGTAAAAGCCCTAGAGACTCAGGGCTGGAAGCGAGCACCTGCCCCAGCTGGCTGTCCTAAGCAAGATTATTTCACAGGGCAACATCTGCTACTAGAGGGAAGGAAAGCAGGAAACCTGGGGTGAGGAGGAGAGGAGACAGCCACATACAGGTTTGCATGAAAAGTGAGATCAAAATGTAAAAGATATAACAGCGACCAGTTTTAAGGAGGTCAGAAAAAAAAGATTAGTTAAAAACACACATTGGGATGATAAAGAGGGTGGTGAGCAGAGGATCAGATTTTACGTTTGAAGAGCAGCTGGACTTCCTTACTCTTGTCAGAAGAGGAACTTACACTCAAAAGCTGGAATAAAATGCAAATACAAATGCCTAAAATATCTACTTTAGAATTTTTCTGATGCTTTTCATGTCAGTATAAATAATGTTGTTTGGTACATAAATGGTTTTTCTGCTTTGTAAGTGGGATTCTCTGCATCCCAAACCGTGAGGAGCTTTGTGTGCTGCTGCCTGAATAAGCTGAATCCTCCAGAAAAACTGAATTATGAAAATAAAAAATAAAGCACTGATATACAACTCTTGAACAAGGAAAATATGGGAAGTGTTTTGGAGCCTTTTATAGGTGATGGCATACATTCATCAGCAATACAACTCTGTAAATCCATTTACACAGCTCCCTCTTCATGAATATAGGATGGTCTCTGCCTGTGTGAGGGGCACTGAGATGCTTTGAGCTGAGCAAATAATTATTTATAACTGGTTTATAAATCTTATTACTGAAGAGGTCCAAAATGATTGCAGGGCAGTGATCCTGCAGATGCAAACGGTGATGCCTTGTGAAGGCAGACCTAGAACAGAGGCTGGACAGAGCTCCAGAATAAAGCAGGGATTTATTAAAGGATCTCCTCCATGGATGCACCTTGAGCAGCACCAGAGCCCTGCCAGGGCTGCACCCAAATGACCCAAAATGGCCCCAAAATGCACGAGCGCTCATGGGGGCTCTCTTTGAGAGAACTTTGATCAGTTCTGATTCATTTGCACACTGGGGTTAATTGTCCAATTCCAGCTTTAGCCCAGGCAGTCCCATCCTGCTTGTTTTTCTCTCTTCAATTTACTGCTGTTTATAATTTTTGGGCCTGGAGCTTGTAAATGCTCTCTTTGGTCAAGCTAGAAAAGGAATTGTTTTCATTCTCCAAGGGAAAAGAGTCTACCTACCCTGGGAGGAGAACTTGCTAACACTAAATATGAATCTCAGAGCTACACACTAAATCAGGACAGAATCTGAAAAACATAAAAAGCTAAAATTGACCACACCCATTTTGTAAAAGGAAGACTGCAAACCAATTATTGGAGGGCGGGTGGTTTATTTTTTTTACCTTTTTCTCCTCAAATCCTACAGAAAACGGGCCCCGTCTCCTCGTGGTAGCAGAACAAGCCAAAATCTTCTCCCACCGCGGCGGCAACGTGACACTGCCATGCAAATTCTACCACGAGCACACCTCCACCGCCGGCTCAGGAACCCACAAAATCCGCGTCAAGTGGACCAAACTCACCTACGATTACCTCAAGGAAGTGGACGTGTTCGTGGCCATGGGGCACCACAGGAAGAGCTACGGGAGCTACCAGGGCAGGGTGTCCCTGCGGGAGAGCAGCGAGAACGACGCCTCGCTCGTCATCACCAACATCAGGCTGGAGGACTACGGCCGCTACAAGTGCGAGGTGATCGAGGGGCTGGAGGACGACACGGCAGTGGTGACCCTCAATTTGGAAGGTAGGCAACACCCTGAGCCGCACCTTGGGTGGGATTGGTGTGATGTTAGAGAATTCTTGCTTTTTTTTTTCTTTTTTTCCTTCTGCTGCTATTGTGTTATCAGATATTGCGTTATCGCTGGCGCTGCGTTATCGCCGATATCGTGTTATCGCTGATTTTATCTTATCAGTGGTTGGTGTCATCACTGATTTTGTGTGTCATCAGTGAAAACAGCAAGCTGAGGAAGCAGAATTCATTGCGTTCTGGGGAATCTTGGCCTGGCAGTCCGCGACAACAATCATAAATTGGAACATCATCATGGCTAATATAACTTACACTAGCCTACGGCATATCCAAACTCCAAATTCTGGTGTGAGAGGAACCAAGAAGGGATGAGCAAACACAGTGTGGAAAGTTCCATGTGTTTTTCATTTTCTCCTGTCATTTTGCAGAAGCCACTTCATCTTTTCACCTAGGTGAAATTATATCAAATTCCCCTGCAACAGTAATTTTACGAAACTTCGGGATATTTTAGAATATCAAGCAAATGCAAATCTTTTAAAGACAAAAAATTTTACAGTCGTTTTCCAAAGACAGTGTGTTTGCATTTTTCCAGCCTTATAATTAGATAAATTAGATCTTTATATTGTCTGCCAGGACAACTCCTACATGTAGTGTCTAGTCATTTTCTTCATCACTATTCTTGAAGACAGTAGAGTGAAAAAGTAATGAAACAGGTTTAAAGAGGACAAAATTTCATCTTTCCTTGCTTCTTATGCAATTAAGATAGAGTTTATGAGTTTCAATGCATGTAAAAGAGTGTTTGAACCTTTCTTTTTTTTTTCCCCAAAGCACTGCACTGAAAAAAAAAAGAGAAAAAAGAGGAAAAGAGAACTGGGGAAAGGGAGGGAAAAGAAAAAAAGGAGCAAAAGGGGAAAATGGGGAAAGAAGGAAAAGAGGAGATAGAAAAGAGAAGGAGAAGGAGGAAAAGAGGAAAGGAGGAAAGGAAAAGGGGGAAGGAAAAGGAAAAGGAAAAGGAAAAGGAAAAGGAAAAGGAAAAGGAAAAGGAAAAGGAAAAGGAAAAGGAAAAGGAAAAGGAAAAGGAAAAGGAAAAGGAAAAGGAAAAGGAAAAAGGAAAAAGGAAAAAGGAAAAAGGAAAAAGGATGCAGATGCACAATAAGAATGTCTGAGTGGTTCTTGGAACCAGATAAACATAATGGGCTTATTTTACTTCTTTCCATCTATTCTTCCATTCCTGGCTGGAGCCCACAGAAACTTCCCATCTGGGATTGCTGGAAAGCCCTGCCCAGTTTCCATGCCAGCAGGGTAGTGCATTTAGGTTGTTCCACCCCACATAATTCATCTTTAACAAGAATGCACCCTGTTCTTTTCAAACTTATGTGATAAAGAAAACTGGACATTTACATGTTTAGCTTCAGTTCTCAGTTATGAGTGAAGACAGAAATGAGCTGGAGGAGAAAAATCTTTATTCTTCTCTTCTGGCCAAAATCTCTGGTGTGTTCAGCCTCCCCTCCACTGGGGCAGGCTCTGCTGGAGCTATTCAGCCCCTGAAGTGGGAAAATTCCTCTTGGCAGGCTCAACTTTACCTGAGTGAAACAGCTCTCCTCACCTGCCAAGGCTCTTGCTTCCTCTGCAGTAAAAGTTCATTATTTTTATGCTGTTAAAAGCAAGAGAATTGTGCTGCAAATGCTTCCTGCTGTGCCTGGGAAGGGGAGATGCTGATGGACGTGGAAGCAGAGCAAATTCGCCTGAAGCTTGGTCCAAATGCTTGTGCACATGCAGAAATCCATACCTGAAATTCATTATTGGATTAAAGGTGCAGTGGGAAAGCAATGAGAAATCTTTTCTTTGCTGCATGCAATAGCGCAAGGCAGATTTGTTTTAAAAAAGATTTTCTACCTTTTCTACTGTTACTGTTTTGTAATATAGCACCAGCCTTGGATACAAGGTCAGGGTCCCTCCTCCAAAATAAGGAAATTCATAAGTAGAGGAGGAATCATATTTTTTCAGCCAAGTGTGCTCAAATGTGCTCAAAGGAAGGTTTATATATTTTAACCAGTGTCTGGCTAACATAAGGAGCAATGGTTTTCCAGTGATTTTTGTCTCACATGGTACAGTGTAAGGCTGTTTATTTCTGACATTGTGGTGCTTCTTAAACTAGAAGAAAAATTTTCTTTGCAAAACTTCATGGTAAAATGTAATATTTCAAGTAAAATAAAAGTGGTGAGGGTTTCAGTGTCAACCCTGCTTGTGTTGACTAAACCCAGTAATTCTGGGTCTATGGTACGCTGAATTTTCCTAATAAAAAGATAAGTATTAAAATATAATAATAATACAGTGGAAATGTATAGCTGATAGAATATATTCCTCTGTTTGCATGCCCTGTGCTTATTTTTAAAACGCCCCTGCAGCTTTATGTAGTTCTGGCATTAATTTCCACTTCATGTATTTGAGCAAAGCAAAACAGATCAGGGAAGGAAAAAAAAAACCCACAATATTTGGACTAAAATTAAAATATATCAGCCTATTCTAAATTCTGCTGTAAATAATCAAGTTAATCTCACAGTGGGAGTGATTTGCATCAGTAGCCTGATGTCCTGAGGTGGTGGCCTTGAGGATGTTAATTGGCAGCAGGACAAAGCATTTTACACCCAGAAATGCCCAAGAGCAGTGCAAAGCAGCTGATGGCTCCAGTGTGAGCTCCCTGTACAAAACTCTTGCCCATCAATACCAAAATTGTTGACCTCCACCTCAATGGACCTTTTTTTTCCTCCCACTGCGACAGTATTTTATATTTTCTAGTCTTAAAAGCCTCCTGGGGTTATTAAATAAACCATTCATAATAACTGGGCACTTTTAGCTTTGAAAAAAACACTGAAGTTAGAGTCAGTCTGAATCTGTTGCATACCTTACATTTTTGTGATGTGTTTTCTTCATTTTTATTAATTGGGAACCACAACTTTTTTTTTCCTAGACCAGAGAGATGGTGCTGAGCACCATCTAAAGCTCAGAACTGGAACCCACTGCAGTTTCCCACAGCCACCAGTTTTAGGATCTGTTCATGTCCTAAATCATGTCATGATTTTCATCCTGTTTGCAGCCTGAAGTACCAGGAGTGGTCTGAGGGATGGTCAGGGTTGGTCTGGGCACATCAGCTGCAAAAAGTGTCAAGTACTGAGGAAAGCAGGATGTTGTTTATGGAGAACCAACCTCATCATCACCAAAGCCATCTTCTCTCTGAACTGGCCTTAATCTCCTCCCGCACATAAAATATGGATCATGAGTTTTACACTAGTTCAGTGCCCTGGAAGTCAAAAGCCTGACATATTAAAAGGTCTGTGACAGCAGGCAGATATTGTTGTCCGAGTCGTAAGAAAAAAAAATAAAAATTAAATTTCATTTACGGCAGCTTTTTATGGTCCTACACTAAATTTTCTTTATGTTTGTGCTTTGCTAGTGTATTTCCTCATGGATGCCTGGCACTGTGATGGATCTCACTGTGTCAGGTTTGTGAGTTTGGCCTCCCAGGCTCCAGCCCTCAGGTGCTGCTCTCCCTTCAGGAGAACCAGGGGAGGGGTGACAGAGACAGCAGGACAGCATTTTTCTAAGCAGTATTTTACTCTATTAGAATTATCTTTTAATATTAGAATTATCTTTTAATATTAGAATTATCTTCTTAGAGAGGTGAGAGTTGAACACATTAAGTTTGCAATACAGGATGTAAACTAATTACCTTTTACATCCAATGCTACTGGGAATTTGAAGATCTGGATAAAATCATTAAAGGCCTCTGTAGAAAGCAGCTTCTAGATAGAAGCTAACTCTTTGTGTGGCTCCCCAAGAACCAGAAAACCACCAGCATTCATGTTCTTGCTTTGAGGTATGTTGTCTTTAGGTCCAAGAAAGAAAAAGAAAAAATAAAAAAAAGGCAGGCATCCCTTTCAAAACCAGACTTTTTAGTTCAAAATAGCTCAAACAGATCCATAAGCTTCATATAAACAATTTTTTCAAACTGTCAAAACAATCATTTTTTAATCTGTTCATTTGGTCTTCAGCTGGATGTAAACAATGGGGAATGCAGAGTTGAAACCAACAGGAAATCAACTCCATTCTCTCAAGAGCAGGAGAAATCAGATTTAGCCTAATAATGTCATATTTGTTTCCTCTGTTTGCTGCTGTTCCAACCATAAACACACAAAAAAACCCCAAGTATTTCTAATATCTTCTGGTGATAAGCTGTTCTACTCCCTGGTGAAAAACTGAGTTTATAGGACAGAGTTTTTGTGGGTGCCTGGGACAAAAACCAAAGAGGGGTTGTCAAGAGTAAAGTCACAGTAGACCAATGTAATTCATTCTGTGACAGAGCTCTGCAGACAGACCTGTGTTTGCACATGCTCCAAGAATTGGTACTTGAATGATGCAGCTGAAACAAAAAGTTTAAAAAATTGTCTGAAATTGTCAACCCAAAAGGAAAGTGTCAAAAAAAAAAAATATTTAGGAGTAATTAGGCTAAGAAGAGCAGAGAAAGGCAATGATCCCCAAATTTTTGATAAAAGCTGTAAAAATAAAAGAGGATAATATGCCCTGGGCCAGATCAGTGTATTTTATATTTTATATATATTATATATATGTTTTATATTTTATGTAACATATTTTATATGTTTCTATTGATTAGAATTAAGCAACCTCACTGACAGTTATGGGATGCTGGGGGGCCAAAATTTCAAGGTTCAGTTTCATTTTTAGGGAGATTGATACCTGCTGACAGCTGGATGATCAGACATCTGACAGTTCTGGCAGGCAGGAAAATGGGGATGGAGACTCTGTGAAAATGAGGGGGTCACCAGTTTTTATGGACTTTTAGAAATCCAGCATGGAAAATTTTGCCATTGAGTGTATGAACCCTCCAGCATAAAACTGTATTGTACACTACAGTAAATAACAAACCTTACATTTGCCCCATGACTGCAAGAAAACTTTTCAGTTTTGGCTAAAACTCAAGGAAGCCTATTTCATTATTTATTTCTGGCTATGAAAACACCTTTTTTTATTTTTTCCCACCCCATATGGATCAACAGAAATTTGTGTTATGCTGTTTCCACATGTCAATACTCTTGAAACTGCTAACTGTGTGTGGTGCTGGTGTAATTAACACCCAAAAAATCATTACAGGAGTTTAATTTTCTGAGGTTATTTCCTCACCTTGTTGTCCTGGGTAAGTGCTGCAGCTCCTTGCACTGACAGTGTGTGTGAAGTGACTACTTGCACTGAATTTTAGGGGTTACCTACATAAAGATTCTGAAATACAAATAAGACTAATACATTTCCCAAAAAAAAACCAACAAAAACACAGCAAGTGGAGGAGAGTTGTAAATTTGCTCACTTGAATGAGAAATCCATAGAAAGGCTGGTGTTCCTGTGGGGAGGATATGTAATACATCCATTTCTCATGCTCTGATTTGGTAGAAATCCCAATTTCCATTACAGGATTCATTTTCTAAACTGCAGTTTCTTGGTCACAGGTGCATACATTCATTCTCTGCTGTGCTGATGTGTCTCAGGCTCTTCCTGTCTCTTTTGGGAGCAAGGAGGTCCCTCCCTGGGGGCAGAACCTATTCCAGAGAATAGGTATTCCTATTCCCAAACCAGTGGGTTTGAGAGAGCAGCCACACCATCATTCCTTGTAATTAATTAATTCCTTGCAATGGAAATTAATATCCCCACTCAGGCTCCACACGGGTGGGGAATGGAATCACCAAGGTCAAGCTGAGGCTCCTCAGCTCTACCTTCCCACATAGTAACCAGATTTTTACCTTCTGACAATGGAAGTTTTTGCCTCCCTCCCTTTTTTAAGCTGAAATTGTTAAGGTTTGGGAGCGGGTGTTTTGTCTAGTGGCAGAGCACGGGGCTGGAGTCAGAAATTGAGGCTCAGTCTGTGCTCTGGGAGCAGCAAGGAGCCTCAGGACAGCTTTTGTCCATTCAGGAGCAGATGGGATGGATTAATCTTTGATGGGTTTGTAAGGTCCAGGACTGAGGAAGACGCCCTGCCATGAACTAAAGATCAGCACTGTAAAGTGTAAAAGAAAGGGGAGATGAATATTGAGCCCTCACTATGAATTTCAGCGAGGTTTGGTAGGGAAATGAAAGGAAAAAAAAATACAAATTAACAAAGTTGCAAGGTAATTCAAAGCTGCACAAAGCACATACCCAGTCCATTTTCCTCAGCAAAATCACCTCTGGCCACCCCTGGCAGGGTGAAATTAACACTAATCAGTTGCAGGCTTGTACTGCAGATGAACTCCAACAAAAAATCAGCTTCTATGCAGTCTGCTCAAATATAGCCCAAAGCTAATATTACAGTTTAGTGCATATTTATGTTATAAAAACATTATGTCCCAAACTGTCAAACTCAGATTTGTAACACATTTACATACACAGTCTAGCACCCTTGAAAAGAGATTTTAGAAACCTTGAGGAATCAAATCTGTTTAAATAGTTGTCAATTAGTTGCTCAGTTGTTAGAAGTATGTAAGTTTATATCTTGATCTTTCCTCCTTGTAGGGTGTTTTTTTAATGTACATGCAAATCAAACACATGTATTGGAAAAGGAGCCTGTTGTCTGGGGAAATGTAGTTCTGAAAAAAAAAAAAAGTATTCGATTTCTAAAAAAGTAAAAAGGCTCAGATTCCTATTAAATTTGGTAAATTTTTATTATACCCAGTGATATTTCTATCCATGAGCACTGATGAGGAATGGATTTTTTTTTTTAACAAAGATATGATGAAGGAAAAACAGAGATACAGAGATATAGGAAACATCTTCAGTGTCTTGTTTATGAAGTTGAATTTAACACACGTTGTGTTACATTACATTCATACACTGCAGCTCAGAACAACACAACAGAAAATCCCTTTAACAAAGGATTTACAAAAGGAAAGAACTGAAGCAGACTCTCTAGCTAATTGATGAAGGAGAGCAAAATATTGTTTATTATTACCCTGCCAAGTTTACATTTTCATGCTTTATTTTCTTGGACCAAGTCTCTGACATTTAGTAATAGCAAAGATTTTGTTAAACAGAAATAACACTTGGATGACACAAGGATGAGGGAGGGAAGAGGAAGCAAGGGGACTTTAGGAGACTGGTGGAATAGATACAGAAATGGGTTAGAATGTTCTGAAAGAAGAGTGGCTTCATCACATGGTGACTGCCTTGTTTGACCACTGGGTAATTTCTCTCTTCTATTCTGCACTGCCCCGAGGACAGTGAAATTCTTATAGGCAAGAGGATCCAACAGCAGGAAAAAAGTAAAAAGGAAGGTGGATATTTATACCAGTGCAAAGTTTTTGGCTTATGTGTTGTCTTGTCTTTAGCCCCCAAGTCCTACAGCACTTCGTTCTACAGAGATAACTGAGGATAAACATTCTGAGCTGTATCTTCTCTAATACCATTTTATTTCAGCTTATTATGAGACTACGGGCTAAAGCCAACCGTAAAATTTAGATCTGGGTTAAGTTTCTAAGCTCTGCCAAATATTAGGGTGGTCTGAGCCAAGCTCTTGTTTCAAGTCTCTCTTTTCTGTTTTATCAAACCCACATGGGTAGGTGGTTCCTCAGTGCTTTCTGAAACGTCTTTCACGCTCCAAGGAACAGTGTTTAACTTCTGATATTTTCCATAAAATCAGAAGTTGCAGAAGAAAAGGAAAAAAAAATCTGTCAGGTAAGGGCAGGGGTTAGATGTTGGTTTTGAAACCATCCTGGAGGTGTTCCCTGCTGTGAGTTCTCTCTGCTGTAGCTGTCTGGGCAGCAATGAGCACCAGGCAGGGCTTGGGGACAGGCTGTGTCCTTGTCCCCTGGGCAGGACAGAGCATTTGGCAGGGCCATGCTCCTTGCACAGTGACCCAACCTCAGGGTGCCTCCTACCAGATAAGCCTTGAAACGCTGTTGTTAAGGCAGACATTCCCATTACTGGGATAATGTGAAATTGGAAAAAAAAAGGAAAAAAATCCACTCAAAAAACCCCACAAAAAATGCAAACAAAAAGCAACTGTCTTGAGCCTTTCAGGAAATCTTGGCCAGGGCTCGTGCAAAGAACACAATGCTCTTTTATGTCGATCAAAACATTTTGTCTTAATGTCTATGAGTCAAAAGAAATAATTCATAGAAATTCAACTATTCATTCAACAATTTCTTCTTTCTAAATAGCTGCCATGAACTTCCCTGCTCTCATTCCACACTAAAAAAAACCCACCAAACCAACTAACCAACAAACAAAAACACACACACAAAAAAAAAAAAAATCAACAACAACAACACAACAAAGAAACAATCACCCTAACAAACAAAATTAAAATAAGCAAAGAAAAAAAGCCCCAAACAAATAAATTCAAAAAGTAAAGCTATCCTAGGGTTTAATTGCCTCTTTTTAAAATGAGAAATTGACCTTACGATGGATAAATAGGAATTTTCCATGGAAAATGTGTAGTTTCATAATTCCAGGTAGCTCTGCTCCTCCTTTAAGCACTATGAGAGCAGGGGAACGACAGCAAGGTGCAGGTGGAAGCAGCATGCAGACCTGGCAGTATTCCCATTGGGAAGGGGATGAGGCCATGGGGAGATGATCCAGCTAGGTAAGGCAGCACAGAGTCACAGAATCAATCACAGAATCACAGAATCACAGAATCAATCACAGAATGACAGAATCAATCACAGAATGACAGAATCAATCACAGAATGACAGAATCAAACACAGAATCACAGAATCAATCACAGAATCAATCACAGAATCACAGTATCAATCACAGAATCACAGAATCAATCACAGAATCAATCACAGAATCACAATGAACTAGGTTGGGAAAGACCTTCAAGACTATCTAGTCCAACCCATGACCTAACACCTCCTCATCAACTAAACCCTGGCACCCAGTGCCACATCCAGTCTTTTTTAAACACGTCCATGATGGTGACTCAATGACCCCCCTGGGCAGGCCATTCCAGTGACCAATCCCTCTAGCAGTAAAGAATTTCCTTCCAATATCCCACCTAAATTTTCCTTGGCACAGCTGAAGAGGTAAAGCCCTAACCTCTTCCTAAAACCCTGCGCTGCTGGGGCGTTTTTCCCCTGAAATAAACCAACACTGCTGCACGTCATGGATCCAAACCTTACCTCCCGTTCATTCCTCCTCCTGGTGGCTGCCAAAGCTTCTCCCAGCTCTCTCAGTGCCTGGTAACTCCTCTTTCCTTGCTCTAGGTGTGGTGTTCCCCTACTCCCCGCGGCTGGGGCGGTACAACCTGAACTTCCACGAGGCGCAGCGGGCGTGCGCGGAGCAGGACTCGGTGATGGCCTCCTTTGACCAGCTCTACGACGCCTGGAGGTCGGGGCTGGACTGGTGCAACGCCGGCTGGCTCAGCGACGGCTCCGTGCAGTACCCCATCACCAAGCCCCGGGAGCCCTGCGGGGGCAGGAACACCGTGCCCGGAGTCAGGAATTACGGCTTCTGGGACAAGGACAAGAGCCACTACGACGTCTTCTGCTTCACGTCCAACTTCAACGGTGAGAGCGTTTCCTTCGCCCTTCCCTTGTAAACAGCGCTGCTTAGGCAAGGTACTCCAGGGGCAGAAAGTGGTGTTTGGTTGGTCAAAGCCTCGTGTTAAACCTGGAAAATGCTAGGAATGAAAAAATCAAGGTAATAAAATAATTGTGGAGTTTTCAAGGGTACACGCGCAGAGTAAAGTCGTGTTTGCCACACGGTAGTTTTTACAACTCAGGACATATCCTGGATTTTTTAATATCTCCCCTTTGTTAAAAGAGGAGATTAAAATTTATACATTCCCCATTAAAATTTATACACACCCTTTTAATGATGGCGTGTAACCAGTTTAATTCAGTTAAAGCAATGAAGGAACCTGCAGGTCATTGACTGAGGTTTCCTGCTGAAGTCAATAGTAATTCTGTTCCTATTGGTTAAATATGTCACCAAAACAGAATTTTGATCATCACTGCACCTATTCTGCAGTGTCAAGCAGCTCCTGCTCATGTACCAGGTCTAATATAACTAATAGTTCCCCATCAACAGACCTATTTCTAGCTTTTTTCCTTCATAATTTAGATTTCTAATCTTATTATGCTGACAAGCCACCAATCACTTTTGCTCTGAAGTTGGACTTCTGTAAACCTTACTTTAGCAACTGCAAGCTTTTTTTTGCTATATAGTTTATATATATATATATATAGTTGTTTTTTTTTTTTTTCTTAAAGTATGAAATGAAATTAAATGACCAATCTCAGCTTGCTATAATTTCAGGGTTTTCCTAGTGTCAGGAAAAGATTTAGAAAGCATTGCTGTGAATGTCCAATCCTCTACAGTGTCCTACTTGAGGATATTTCCTACACAACTCTGCATAGGTTTGGCTTGCAGCCCACTCAGACCATGGAGAATGGCCTTTTTATATTTATGCACAGATTGCTTAGCCACAGTGAAGCAGTTTTATCCTACAGCACAACAAAAAACTAAACATAAACCTTGGTTTCTGAAGATGTGCTCCAGCGCTAAGTCTGCACCACCCCTCACAGAAAAAGACCAATCCAAAAAAAAAAAAAGGAAAAAAAAAAAAGGGAAGAAAAAAGGAAGAAGGAATGAAAACAAACAAAAAACCCTACCCTCTCAAAACAAAACAAAACAAACAAACAAAAAAAAACCTACCACAAAATAAAAGAAATACACACAAGAATAAAACCCCCACCAAAAAAAAAAAAATACAACAGTAAAACTCAAACAAATCCTCAAGCCAACAGTATTACATTAGGTTCAAAGTGATCTGAAACAAAGGTTTGGCTGATTTTTTAATCATACTGCTTCATCCCATTAAATGCTGGCTCAATTTTTCTTGCTTCATTTACCCGAGGTGAAATCCTGTATGAACTCATCTCTTCTATACAGATTTAACCTTGTACTGTAGAAATATCACCAAGGTATTAAATAATCAAACAAAAATAATTAAAATGTGATAGCTGCACTTTTTTCTAATGCTTGCAGAGTAAAACCTTTGTGACTTACTGCTCACTGATCACCAAGCTTTTACACACCAGAAACTGAACAGCATCTCTTAAGGAACAAGAAGCATAATTTTTGGGGAAAAAAAAGGAAAGAATAGTAAGATAACTGGCTTAAAAACAAGAACTAACTAAGATAAATATTGTCTGTGCACTGATACAAGGAGAAAGAAAGAGGGAGAAGAAGGGTATAAGGTAGGAGAGAAATGGAAGACAAGACACTGGCATGAATTTCAGCCTTGAGGAATCTTGAAATTGACCTGGAGACAGCAATGAGGAGAGAGAGAAAGAAGTATATAAAAATACATATTTTATATATTTATGCATGTGCATTTACTTATTAATATATATATGTATGTATTTTTATACATATATATAAATATATATATTATATTGATATAGATTATACAAATATAGACATAGATATAGATATTGATATATAGATGATATATAGATATATTGATAGATATAGAGAGATATAGATAGATTAGATAGATATAGATAGATGATATAGATGATATAGATATAGATAGATATAGATATAGATATAGATATAGATATAGATATAGATATAGATATAGATAGATATAGATATAGATGATATAGATATAGATAGATATAGATAGATAGATATAGATATAGATATAGATAGATAGATATAGATATAGATATAGATATAGATATAGATATAGATATAGATATAGATATAGATATAGATAGATAGATATAGATATAGATATAGATAGATATAGATATAGATATAGATAGATATAGATAGATATAGATAGATAGATATAGATAGATGATATAGATATAGATAGATATAGACAGATATAGATGATATAGATAGATCTAGGTAGATATTCCCCACAACTCAGTGTCAAATGTCACTCATGACATCAGCTGAAAATCCAGATTTCTGCTCCTCTCAGCTTCTACTCCCTTAAGTCAGCAGATTACATTTTCCTCACATGTCCCTGCTGTGTTCTCCACTACTCCTTGTCCCAAACTCACCTCCATAACCACAACTAACCCAGCCAATCATCCAGCTCCCTGTTTTCAGCACAGCATTTTGGATAAGGTTGTTTAATGGTATATGTTAGCTCCCTCACTGCAGAGGGAAAAGGTTAAAATGACCCATTTTGTCACCAGGCTGGGATTGGCAGTTGCCAAAGATAGCAGTTGCAGGCAAAAAATAACCAAACAAAAACTACCAAAAACAAAACAAAACAAAAAAGGGGAAAAAAAAAGGAAAAAAAAAAAAAAGAAACACAACCAAAACCTGTTACTGCAAGATCCAATATTGATTCTCTCAGCTCAGGAAGAGCCAAGGAAAATGAGAGGTGGTTGGGACACAGTGCATTCCCAGTGGCTGCTGAAGTCTCCTGATAGTAGGAAACAGAGGAGCCTTCAACTTTATGTAATGGAGATGGGAAAATTCCAAGGCCCACAGGAGTAGGGAAGGATAAGGAGAATTAAAAAAAAAAAGTTTTGGGACCTTCTATTAAAAAAGAGGTAGGGTGAGGTTTAGATACCTTCTGAATGGCTTCTCTGTATGGAAGAAAATTTCCCAAATGCATTATGATCTCGGAGATTATTAAAAAAAATATTCAATTTAAAATAATTCAGCTGTCAAAGCAAAAAAAAACTTGGTCTGAAGTACATGCAAAGCTTGTTTTTACCTGAAAAAGAAAAGTAAAAGCCATGGTATTTAGCCATTCAGTTAAAAATATGAAACTGTAATCCTCAATGCCTCAATGCAGTGAATTCAAATCCAGGTGCAGTGTTTTGCCTGTGGAATTATTGGATCCCAACAGTGATGGCCTGAATACACAAAAAACAATGGTTAAAAATGAAGGAATTATATCATTAGTAAAAAAATTTACATGCTGTTCTGTTACCAAGGAAATAGTTTGAGCAAAGCTGCAATACCAAATAATCTGGTTACTTTATGAAATTATCCTCTACGATGCCTTTTCATAGAGTAAGGAAAATACAATTTGCACATTTTGTTCTGTCTGTGTAGCTGATTTATACTCAAATCTTTCTGTTGGTTCATACGAGATTTGTTCATGTTTCTCATCCAAGAACACAAAATAATTTCATACCCTTTATATCTAATAGTAAGAGCAAGCTACAAGTTTATAAGGATATGTAGTGATATGTTTCATAAAACAAAGCAAAGAGTAACACCAGCCTGATGCTGAGAAATCCATCAGAATATTTTGAAATAACAAAATATTTTCTGCCTGCACTGGATGGCAATATGTTTCCCAATCTGTTTTTACATTCCTTGTGCTGGTAAGGGCTATTGAAAATGAATGTACACAAATGGGAAAAGTCTAACTTAAATTTGAAAATTCCACATTGGAATTTCCTGGAGTCTGAGGACTTTGATCTCTCACAACCAATTTCTCCTTCATTTGTCCTGCCCAGAGGAAACCAACTTAGTCCATGTCATATTTAAAAAAGCTGTGGGTTCCTGCCCTGTGTGGTGGCACAACCTGACATCATCCAAAGTATTTCCAGGGCTGCAGATCACCCCAATTTCTCTCCTTTCCTTGTCCCAAGGAATGGGGATGCTCCTCCCCCATGCCATCTCTCCAGGTGACTAATTTGAGGAAATAAATGCTGATTAATCCTTTTGTTACAACCTTCCCCACTGAGCTTAATAGCCATAAACCAAGCAATGTGGAATAGAAGAGCTGAGTGGTTATTTTTTATTTATTTTCAAAGGTCTTCTGAAGGACAACAGTGCTTTGCTTTTTGAAGGAAAATCCCTGAGAATCTTTCACACTGAAAAGTGCTAAAAGAGCTAAATGTAAATTTATTTATCAGGTCCTCTATAATTAAGCATTTTTGAAGAAAATAAACCAAAGTACAAGTACAGCTTGCAGTACACTTTCCCCTCATTAACATGCATTTTGTTACATACTTTGTCCACAGAACCATAGTGCATAATTGATCTTTCATCAGCTCTAGGAAAATTAAAAAAAAATCTTGTTTTAACAAAGTTAAGAACACGAAGAATAAAGTTTTGAGAGTGTGTTAAAAGCACAGCTGTGAGCCTCCTGTTTATTACAGCAGTGCATGACACAAACAAACCACCTCTGCCATTTAAATGGGAGAAAGCTGTGGAAAGTCCTGTCTGAATAATGCTGACTGTTCATTTGACTATTTCAGAGTATTTTATCACTGGGAGCATGTAGCAACTGCTCCAAAAAGAGAAATTGAACCCAAAATAAAATCACACACACTTTATTAGGAGTGGTTGTTTCTGACTCACCAAAGTAATTACTGATATTGGTGTGTTAAATTTTTTTTTTCTCACATATTTAATTCAAAATTAGTTATTGGAGAGGACCACTGGATGTCAAAATATTTACCAGGTCTTAAATATCTCTCTCCATTTTTTTCTTTTTTTTTTTTTTAATAAAAGTAGCTCAATAATAAACCTCTCAATTGAGCACTAAGCTTGAAGAAATCTCCAAGTGTGATTCATCCCTCAAAATTCCACAGTCACAAGGGTGTGGGGTGTGTAGGTCAGTGGCTGGAGTTTTCCTTTTTCAGCTGCTCTGTTACACACAAAATCCTAAAATAGCTGTTATAGATGGGGTTTGAGCAGGTTTGACCACAAACCCTCTGCCCCATGGTTTTGGTGTGAGGAGTCAAATCAGGCAGGATCCTCTGTAGAAGTGACCCAACCACCAGACATTAATGAGAGAGAGACAGTAAATTCCTCCCTATCCTTGCACAACAATTAATAAATTCTGGGATTGAACAGTTAGGAACCTCATCCCAACCATTTTCAGTGGGGAAAACTGCAAATCTGTACTGAGTTTATTAATGGAATTCTATGTAATCAGACATTCTGGATACACATTGCACCCCTGTGGGGCTTCCTATTAAATTTCTCTTGTTGGAGGGAGGAGCAGAGTATAGGAGTTTTTATTATTGATGTCATATGTCAAAAGCCTGACCTTACTGGAAATCCCTAGGAAATTACATTCCACTGACATATGGTTTGAGGAGGAGCTCATAAACTAGGTGAAGTTTACCCACCATCAGCTCAAACCCCTTTTCCCCTAAATCAGAAATCCTGTTTGCTTTGGGGAAACCTCTTAACAGTGTATCAGTAACAGGATTCCATTTAGCAAACATTCCCTTGGGCAGCAGGCTGTAAATGTTCTCAGCTTGCCAAAACAGAGTTTAAAAAAAGTGTTTTACAAAAGCATGATTACCTATTCCCGATAGTTTTCTGTGCAAATTCTGTAGAGACTGTCTCTGACAACAATGAAATTTTTAAAAACTTTCTTTTCCACCACAGCTGCAATGTAAATGTTTTTTTAAAAAACAGTTCTTGTCTTGATATACAATTTCCAACCTTTAGACAAGGTTAATTCAATTATCTTTAAATTGTGATCTGACCTGACTTTCCTTCATTTAGAAAAACAAAAATTCCTGTTTGATTTTTGCAGGAAAATGAAGCTGACATAACTCTTACCTTGCTCACCACTTTTTCTTCACTGAGAAAATAATCTCATACTAGGCATAGTTCTGTGTATCTACCTGATTTTTATGAGGCACAAAATTAACATTTTCCTCAAGTACATTCTTAATTGAGCAGTAAAGAGTGTGTTCTGGAATTAGAAGGTGCCCACAAAAATAAAATCCTTCCTTTTTTTCATCTGACTCTCCTCTTCAGGAACAGGCAGATTGAAAAGTTGTGAATTTATTTGGAAATTAACGAATGTCTTCAAAGAAACATGATTCTTCTGCAGTCCATCTGGCTGTCAAATCAGTGATGATAAATAACGCCAAGTATAATGAACGAAATGCTTACAATGAGTGTTTATTGCCTTGATAAGTGGAATCAATATTAATATTATTGCTGTGTATGGATTAGTAGGGGAGACTTTGCCTTTTCGGCTTTATTTTCTGGCATACATTTTCATTACCTTGGGGCAGGGAACATTTTTCTTAGCAGCACTCTCAGTTCAGTCCTGTGTTGTGGTAAGGAAATACCCTTTGATGCCTAAAGAGAAACAGAGCTGCAGAACTGCTGGTGAAGGCGTACAACAAACAAAATTTTGCTCCACCACAGGCTCAAACTCTCCTCCTGAGAAGCTGTTTGATACCTTGGCTTTCTCACAGAAAAAAAAAAATAAATTTTTTTGTTTGTATTTAATCAGAAACAAGTTCACCACCTTGTCAGAGAGCAAAAGAGCACATGTTACCTGCAGCTGCCCTCCCCTAAATGCTATCACTGAATATGACTTCAGGTGGTGATGCCATCCTTTGATAATAGAAGAAATAAATATGGCATTGCCTTTTGTGGTTTTTTTGTTTAAATAATCTGTTTTCTGTACCAGGGCTGTTTGTTGAGTAAGCTTATTTTTCTTCCTGATACTTATCAACTCACCATACAAAATCAAATCACAATATTTTCAACAACACAACGTCCAACTGGCACAGACCCAAATTAACCACTGCTTGACATGACCCTTCAACAGAACATCTCCATTTCTCCTCGAAAATCAGTGTTATAGTATTGTTGCCTGAAATCAAAGCAGAAAAAAAACCTTGCCACAGTATTAAAATGTTAAGATAAAAAAAAGAAATTCCTTATTGGAAGTTTCCATATGTATTTATAGTCATGGGCTATGGGCCCGATGCTATTGAATTTCTACAGTTTTATAAGGTTAATTAATTAGGATATCTAAGAGGTGCATTCAATAGGAGATTCAGTTTCCCCTTGGGGTGGTGCAAGGGTTTCTATGCCCCAATTCCTGTTATGTCTTCTTGTGGATCTTCTACTTGAAAATAAGACCAAACAATATTTCAGGAATTGTGTTGGAAGGTCAGCTTATTACTCTAAAATCTAAGAGAAAGGGTAGGAAAAATACCAGGAGCTATATAACTGTCATACAGAGCAGTGGATGTATAAAAAGTGCATGAAAAGTAAAAATCTTTAAGAAACAGCATTGAGGTAACAGAATCACCTGAAAGGTGGCTGTGGTCAGGTGGGGCAGGTCGGGTGGATTGATCACCAGAGGTGGGTTGATCATCTCTGACAGAACCAGAGTGTCAGCGTTCAGGAGCACACATAATACAGGATATGATTATCTGCAGGTGCTTTTATTGAGAGCTCTGGGAATCAGGGGTACAGACCCAAATCTGACTCCAACACGGCTTTCGAGCTGAACATATTTTATATTCTATCATTATATCACTTACATATTAATTATTAAACTTATATTGTTCTATTGCATACATTGACATGAGTTTCTCGTGATCTTTCTTAGGCTCCTGACCGCAGTTTCTCATGATTATTCTTATGATTAAACAGTGATTATATTTAATTACTAAACCATCATCACATCTAAGAGTTATATCATTTATCATGTACTAGCTACACAGTGAAGTATCTAGCAAGGTACAAGGTCTTCATGTACTTAGGGTATTTATTTTTCTTTTCAGGGCCTACTAAGCTTAATTTTCCTTTTAACCCTAAATCCCCATGATTTTAAAACCCTTTTACTATCAAGAGGATACAGTCTTAAGCTTCTGCAAGGGAAATATGTGTTGGATATAAGGAAGAAGTTTTTTACAGAAAGGGTGATAAAGCTCTGGAATGGCTGCCCAGGGAGGTGGTGGAGTCACCTTCTCTGGATGTGTATAAAACAAGCCTGGATGTGGCACTGGGTGCCAGGGTTTGGTTGAGGTGTTAGGGCCGGTTGATGATCTTGAAGGTCTCTTCCAACCTGGTCATCCTGTGAATTCTGTAATTCTGTGATCACTTCCAACCTGGTCATTCTGTGAATTATCTGATTCTGTAACTCTGTGCTCACAGAATTTAAGACTGGAAAAACACCTCCATCACCATCAACGCCCAATCTCCGCGCCACTAACCACTCCGCCTTCCTCCTTTCCTTTCCAGGTCGCTTCTACTACCTGATCCACCCCACCAAGCTGACCTACGACGAGGCCGTGCAGGCCTGCCTGAAGGACGGTTCCCAGATCGCCAAGGTGGGGCAGATCTTCGCGGCCTGGAAGCTGCTGGGCTACGACCGCTGCGACGCGGGCTGGCTGGCGGACGGCAGCGTGCGCTACCCCATCTCGCGGCCGCGGAAGCGCTGCAGCCCCAGCGAGGCCGCCGTGCGCTTCGTCGGCTTCCCCGACAAGAAGCACAAGCTGTACGGTGTCTATTGCTTCAGGGCCTACAACTGAGAGGGTATACCTAGAGCGTGAAAGTTGTTGTTGGTTTTTGTTGCTTTTTTTTTTAAAGAAACGTGTGAAAGATGTCTTTTTTTTTTTATTTTTGGGTATGAACTCATGCAAGCTACCAAAACTGTGATAAACCTCTTTTACATACTGTAAAGAGTCATTTTCGTAGACACTCCTTCCCCCAAACCCATTGGTTTGTTTTTGGTTTTTTGTTTTGTTTTAGTGTTTTGTTTTTTGATTTTTTTTTTTTTTTTGTGAGAATATCATTCCATAGATATTTTAAATTAATATAATTTAATGGGAGCTCTAGGTAAGGAACTTTTAGATTCAAATTCTTTAAGCTATATCATCCCAAAAAATTTATAATTTTCATGAATGGGGCATGCAATAGAGCTTGACAATTGCTAGGGCACAATTATGGAGTGTAAGGCTACTCAAAGCAGAAGCTTTTAAAAGCACAGATTTTACATATTTGTACCAGTTTGAGAAACACTGCAAATTGATTATGACAGGAATTTTAAAATAAAACAATCTTTTTGTTAAAGGGGATCAGTGAGGTTTCGCAAAGAAATCTCACAACAATATATGTTAGCAAATAACTCTTTTCACTGGTTCACATGGGAACAACGGAGAGTTTAATAAAAGCAGCTAAAACGGTCCACAAAAATAGGACTAGTTTTACAGCTTCAAACCTTGCCTTTCTGAAAAATAAGCTCATGGTCCCATGCATAGGAAGAAGCACAATTAATTCTCCTGGACATTTCAATTGTGTTTTTGTCGTGTATAAATCATTGAGTGAATAACTAACTAATGAGAAAACTCTTCTTTTCTTCTTCTCTCCAATTAAAGATGCCTGAGAAGTGTTGTATTACCTTTGAGTAGCTTTACTGAGCTATTTTTAAACTCTTAAAGGCCATTTGCTAAGCAGCATAATAGCATCTACTCAGGGCAGTTGTATAAATGAACTGCTGGACAGAGAAATTGTAAACTTTAGCAGCTTGATTTTACATTAGCCTTTGAAATGTTATTGTCTTAATTAAAGAACATTACAATATTTAATATTTCTTAGCTATTTACACATCACAAGAAACAAAAATTAGAAAAAAATATTTTAAATGGTAATGTCTTGAACAAAGACTATTAGACAAAATCTGAAACCAGCCATTAAGTTTTAGAAGAGAAAAAGAAAAAAAAAAAACATTTCCTTATGTCTTATTTGTATCTAAAAAGTACATCTGTTTTTTAAACTATCAATGAAATAATATAGTATCGTTAGCCCTGAATTATGTAGTTAGTCCTCCTTAGAGTTAAGAGAAAATAAAGCTATTGAAATACTTTTCACTAAATCTGCAGTGGTCTAGGTGGAAGATGTTTACCTAAATCTGCCAGTGTCAGAGAAAAACACGCACTGTGCATGGTGCCTAGGATTTTCAGAGCTGCCTAAAGCACTAGGTCCTCCCTAAGTACCAGTTTGAGGGAATTTGGGATTTCTAATGCAAACTCACTTTGGATGCAGCAATTCTTGGTGCTCATCTTCAGCTACCTTAATGCAACCAGTTTTTCAGAGAGCAGGTGCTCGAGGCTTTCTGAAAATTTGCTCCACTTATGGTGTCTCAAGCTGGATATCCAAAAAAAAAAAAAAAATATACGCAGAGAGGCCACTGATTAAAAGTGTCTTGGTCTCGGGTAATCTCTTCAGCGGTTTTTGATGTTCTATATCCAGTATTGGTTCTACCACTTAAAAATGGAGAACTCTTTTTCCTACTCTACGCTCGCTGACTACGAAGAACTCAGAGGACCAACATTTGTATTTACTCAAAGTTTTATAGCTGCCCACTGTTTCCATAATTTAAACGAGGTATAGTGATATTAATCCAACTAGGACACAACCTGTATGCTTTCATGGATGGTTTGCTGTAGCTATTTTCCCGTGAACAGTAAATAAATCTCTTTCCCAGAGTGGTTGTGGTCCTGTTTTAAGACTCTGTGAGCAAACCAGGGACAAGATATGGCAAGGAGCTGCAGCGTAAGATATATTTATTGGAGTTCATTCCCACTGAACTCAGAAGCAAATTTCCGTCCTTCTGGGGATATTTGCATCCTCTGTGGATATCTGTTCGTACTTTACAGATGGAGCAATCTCAGTGCCAAACCCCACCTGCCTCTTTTTATTCTGTTAGGAATTGGATTTTCTCAAAATGGTATCCCTTAGCTATAAATAGAGACTTACTTTAGGTCAAGTCCCTAAAACCATGAAACTTTTCTTGAACAGCCATTTTTAAATCAGTGCCCATTTCACACATTTTCTCAGACCATTCAGAGCCTTCTCTGAAACCTTTGCAGAAAAGAAATGGAAATGTTAATAGAAATGTAAAATACCCAACCAGAAAGGCATTGACCATGATCAACAGGAATATATGTCATTCCTCCATCCAACCTTCAGAAAATTTGAAAAGCCTGCAGTTTTTTTTCTGAAGTTTGGACAGAGAGGTTGTGGGGTGGGAGAAGCTGTAGAGAATATCCAAGTATTACCACAGCTAGATCCAGAGTTGCTGTAAAGAGGGGAGCCTTACGTAGCTGGCTCTATCCTCCCCAAAGATCTGCTACATCTGGATGAGGCTGCATGGTTTTCTTATTGCACAGAGGTGAAGAGACCCTCATGAAATTTTCTTTTTTTTGTACCTCTCCAAAGAAACCCCTTACAGGGTTTCACCCAGACACATTTTTTTTTTTCTTTAATTTTTTTTTTTGCAGGAATGGGGATTATATTTTGCCTGCATTAAAAAAAAAAAAAAGTGTACACATCCAACCCACTCGTGGGGCTGGCTGAAGTGCCCTCACTGCTAGACCAAAGGCACTGCGGGAAAGGCCAAGCTCAGCCTTTCACCAACTTTGCAACGCTCTGGAGATGGCTGGTCAGGTCCTAAATCACAGCAATCTCAGGCTTGCTCTTGTTTTTCTGCCTTTTTGTGTCCACATCTTCCCCGGGCCAGCCACGGTCCGGGCGTAGCATCCCCTGACCCTCCCCTGCTTCCAGCATCCCCCAAATCCCAGCACAACCCCAGGATGGTGGCTGAGCAGGCTCTGCACCACCCACCCAGGGGGCTCCCCCTGTTTTGGCAGCATGAGGAGGGTGACTTGGGGGTCAGGGTGTCCAGAGGGACACCGAGTTGATGGCTGTGACCACAGATGGCCGAATTTTACTGCTGGGTTTTGTTGCCCGTGAGTTCGCGCGGGAGACGTCGCGCGCTCGGTGTCAAAATTTCACGTGTGGAGTCACAGGGTGTGGGCTCACACCCGCCGTGTTGCCCACCAGGAGCTCGGTAGTCTAATTTGGGATCAGGCTAGATTTAGGTCTGTGTACCCATATACAACGTTACATCCTTTTATAAAAGCTGTTCTGCTCGTCTGGTGAAAACGCGTTTGTGTGGAAGAGAAAAAAATAAGTGTGTAAAAAAATAAATAGTTCTAATGTAAGCACGTATAAAAACCATATGAAATGTGTATGATTACCTGAGAAGTGGGCACAAATAAAAAAAAAAGAAGACACGAATTGTATTTATTTTTACAGCTAATGACTCCATTTCCTTTTGTAATGTCAAATGTCAGGCTGTTTTCTTATTTTCAACTCAGCTAGCTAGGTGCTTGAATAAAAACTTTGAAAAGCAGCTTAATAACTGGATTAAAGCCTGTGCTATTTTATGTTCATGAGAGAATACTGTTAGCATCGTGTTCTCTATCATTATCTTCTATTTCACAATGTATCAGAATTTTAATGCCCATGAATTAACAACAATTAAATCACATTGTTCTTTCGAATATCATGGCTTCTCCTTATTGACTGACCATTCTTCTACTTGTGTCCCAGAAAACACAAATAGGGAAAGGAATAGATCAAAGTATGAAAATACTTATTTTGCCATAGTAAACAACATGATTATGAAACTAAGGGGTGGGAGGGGAAATACTACTCTGTGAATATGATTCACAAAGAAAATAAAGACAATTGTATTGCAAATCCTTTGGTTTATGCTTCTTTGAAGCATTTTTAAAGTAGAAGTGCAAGTGCCAATTTCTTCTTTGTGTTTTCTGCCATCTTCTAAAATAAAATAAACCATAAATAAAGAAGGTGCTTTTTAAATTATTTTCATAGTTATGGTTGATATGACGCTGCACATGCATCTCTAGAAATTGGATGCACAACAGTGTTTCATGTATGAGAAAATTTATTAAATTATTTATATAATCCTCCAGCCTTAGAATTTAAAACCCAACAAAAATCTCTTGTAAATTGAAACAAGAAAAATTTCCAGCATTAAGCAAGAATTAATTATTCAAAGCACTTGGCCAGCTTTTCAGCTTCTGTAATCAAACCATTTCTGCATTCTCTTATTGATCTGTGCCAGAAATTTAACCCTGAAACTTGCCTGCACTGCACCATTTTGCTGGGAAACACTAATATTTCATAAGTTTTTGGTACTTTGGCCATATTTAGAAACAGGACCAAAAGAGCTTTGGAAAATTTGTCAATCAGATCAGAACAAGGGAAATCTGTGTTATCATTAATAAACAGTTGAGACTAATATCCTTTACTTTTTAACAATTTAGCTAAAAGATTTAAAACTTACACCATTTTCACTTCACAACCTTATTAAAACTGTCTTTTGTAGAAACAGTCACTCACTAATAAGAATTTTAATTAATAGCAGCAGATTCCCTGCAATGTTATCTTGCTGTTCAAAATAAAGTCACTGTCTTTGTGCTTGGAAGTGGCTGGATTTAAGATCTGATGGAACTACCTCAAAACCAGAAATGTGAAGATTTTCACTGAAACTGAAGGAGAGGACGGCCATGGTATTTAGCCCTTCTCTCATTTAATCAGGAATTATATCAGTAGCTTTCTATTCAACAACAGTCACTTGTCCTTCTTCACCTTCAGAAGGTGAATTTTACCCATTTCTTAGCTGTTTTCACCCTTTTCCAGAAACAGTTACAACAGATTAACAAATGCCTTATGGAGCAGAGAAATCTCAATGCCAGGTAATTTGTTATATAAAGAAACAAGATTTCTCTGGCTTTCAAATTAAAAAAGAAAATTCAAACCAAAAAATATTTTTAAAAACCCCAAAACAACACACCCAGCACTGCTAAAAATTATTCAATGATAAAAACTGAAAAATAATTTCTCCTCTTCCTGTGCCATGAACAGTGATGGTCCCTTTAAAACATGCAGGCTCCTTCTTCTTGAAGAAGAAGAAAAAGGACAGATAACAGAAAGCAATAATTTACTTTCCCATATTTTGACTAATAATAATTATTGGGCTACATGTTTAATCATATAATTAAAAAAAACAAACAAACAAACAAAAAACAACAACAACAACAAAAAAAAACAAAACACCAAACAGATCAATAGTAAATCAAGAGTTTGGAAGGGATTTCTTCTTTTTCTTTGTCAAGCCTCGATCTGGAGGATTTTTTTGGGGGGGGGTCTAGGAATGTCTCAATCCATAAAGCTACATCAGTGTAAATTGTAAAGCCCATCTATTTCTTCAATATTTTGCCAGAGGCAAGCACTTGTTTAACAAATGACAACAGCCCTAACAGAGGCCTCAGCTAATGAATTATTCACTGGTATATTTTCCAGTGCACCCAGTGGGTATTAAACACATTAATTGTTTTAAATGCCAGCAAACAAACCCAAAATGGTATTTCTTGGTAGTGAATAAGGACAGTTTGGGGTTTGTTCTTTGCTTAAAAGATATATTGTAAGGCATTTCAGCTCCTTACTTCCTACACAGATGTTCACTGTACTTATATACATGATGCTGTTTGCCTGCCGCTTAATTTCATCCTGATTTCTTTAATAGCTGGAAGAAAATTAAGTTCCTTGTTTTGCTTTATGTAGAAAAAGGTCACATTTCAAAATTTTGGTGTTCCAGCTCAAATGCAAGAGAGACAGATTGAGAAAACTTCTTTGCAGCAGAACTGGGCCTGCTTCTTACAATTAATTAGGAAAAATCCACAGCATGAAATGAATTTACATTCTGTGTTAATAAACATGAGCCATCAGTGATGCCACACTTTCCCTCACTTCAAAGGATGTTTTTCACAAGGTTTTAGCTCTTTGTTAGCACCTCTGCTTTGGGATCTTTAATTTTCACCAGGAACCAGAAAACCACACCTGGAAAAAACATGCCTCAAAAAACCACACCTCAAAACAGTACGCCTCAAAAAGCAGAGGGAAGGATGACAGGAAGAAGTCAATAGTATTTCTGTCATGCTGACATTCACATTTATGTTATTAATGGTCTCCAGTGGAAGAAGTACTCAAACTGACCGCTTGACCCTGCTTAGCCCTTCCTTGGACTTAAACATCTGCTAGCTAAGTGTTCGTAAATGTTTGATTATAACAAAAATAACAGTGATCTCTCTAGTTAGCTGTCAATTTAAATGCTGTGCACACAGGTTAAGGTCAGCTACATATGTGCATTTTTAAAAAATCAGTGCAATTTTTTTTGAGGGCAGCTATGTGATTTTGAAGCGCAGCTCCCAACAACCTCCACCTTTTTGCCCTTTGTCTTGTTTTACAGAGTTTTTGTGAATCTGATTTAGGTTTTCTTTGGAGAAAACTATATTTCAAGCCCAGGATGAGGTGGGATATTAAATTCATCCCATCTATAAGGGGGATACAGCAGCCTGATGTCCCCTTGAGCCCTGGGACATCTTCAAAACACATCTATAGAGTGGATTTTTCTTTCAGGGTCTGAACTAAAATGCAGCCTGATGAAAAAAGCCCTAAAACTCAACCTTGTGCAGCTGCTGGCTGTGGTCAGTGCTGAAGATCCAGTTGCTCCAGTTTAGAGGTCAATCTAAAGAGCCTATGCTCCTTTCCAAGCCCTTCCATGGAGTGGTGTTGATTTTGGGATATGATTGCAGTGCTTGGACACTGAGTGCACCTGAAAACACTCAGCCAATAACCAGGGATCCCAAAGAAAATTATATTTTAAACTCGGGGGTCTTTTTGCAGTCTGTCAAAACAATGTTACAAAAAAAAAAAAGAAAAAAAAAGGTAAGGTTTAAGAATTGCTTTTGGGCTCATCGACTGCGTCGCAAGCTGGCAGCACTAAACTGCAATCATCCCACTTTCATCAAGCCTCCACATCCTAATCAGCTCCAAAAGACCCAGGTAATCTGGTTTCTGTCCATTCTTTATGGGAAACCAACAGAACATTTCTTTGTTTAGAGATCAATGCAGCGCAGTGTGATTAGCATGCACCCTGCGTTGCTTTTGTGCAAAGACAGTTAAAATAAGATTTTATGCTGCTACCGAGTGCAGCTCAGCTTTACTGCATAAGCTTGTCTCAAGGGAGTTTCTTGTGATATTTAGGTCTGGGAAATAGAGTGCTCAGCACAAAACCAACAACTGGGGTATTTTTAACCCCTTTTCCCCCCCATTTCTCTGCATCTCAGTTCCACAGTAACGCCTTCACCTTTATTACCCCGAGAGGTGGCATCCAAATGCACAAGAATATCCTCAAAACACAGAGCTACGAAAAAGGTCTTCAATTCTCACAGCTTCTACGAGCACTTCTCAAGTTATCTCAGAGACAGTTATCGTGAAAGGGCTTTGTCAAGGATGGCGCCAGGAAAAACTGACTTTCCCATTTTTAAAACATGACCTTCAAGGCTGAATACTTCCAGAAAAGTTGATACCTACCCTTACAAATTTCTAAAGATAGCATGTAAGTCTCAATCTTCTCTGCAAAAGTAAAAGAAAGTGTAAATAAAAAATTTTAAAAAAACCAAACCAAACAAAAAATCCCTGCAAAATAAGCACACTCCTTGCACTTCTTCATGATAATTCTTAGTCACAATTAACATTATTTATGCAGATGTTCACCATTCAAATGCATTTTTCAAGGCTAAAGTTTCTGCACTGATCCATATGTACAAATGCTTTTGATAATTTTCAGCCAATCCTGTGAAAAATTCTTTAAAATTATTTTCCTTGGGTATTGGTCTTTTCTTGCAAGCTGCAGCAGCAATGTAGTAATCATTCAAGCAAGGTTAAGTGTACATGAAATTCAGCAGGATTTCAAGGGGGAATTTATTATTTTTATTTCTCACAGACTAGAAGATTTTTTTATTTTGTCTATATTGTATTTCACTTAGAAATTTCAGCAACAAAGGGATCAATATAATTACTAATATGAATTTGCATGTGGATTTTCTTCACTTTTAGAACAAAAATAGGGGTCAAAATATTAAGAGCTGAGAAATTTGTCATGGGGAGTCACACGCACACAGACTAGACCACTTCTGCTGCCCCAGGTGGGGCAGCAACATCAAAAAAAAAAAGATAAAATATCTGATAGAACCCTATGTGTTAGCTTTGTATGCAGATAGAGGATGGTTTTGCTTAAAATACAACTCAACCAGGAGGAGTTGCAATAAGCAGTGTGGATGAAGTATTTACTCATTTTATAGTTTTTTCAATCTCTGACGGCCACTGGAGATAAAATTACAAAAACCTTGTGGTCAGCCCAGCCAACAGCTCCATCACCTGATTTGGTGCTAAGAGAAAACTCAGTTCTCTGTCTTTTTTCCTGAAGATCCCATGGAAAATGGGAGCAAAGAGTCAGGGGCAGTCACTCCGTGCTGATGGGATGAGGATGGAGGTGGCTGAACACAGTCCTGCATGCACATATTGGTAGTGCCAGGGCTCCATGCCCAGACATTGGACCTGCCCAAAATGCCTTGTTTAGGGCTTGTGGAACTACCTTGAAACCAGAAATGTGTAGATTTTCACCCAAACTCTCAGGGAATTAAGGACACTGCCATGGTGTTTAGCCGTTCTCTCGTTTACTCAGGAATGATGCCAGCAGCCTTCTGTTCAACAGCAGCCAGTTGTCCTTCTTGAAGGTTTCAAGATTAGTTTTACCCATTTTTTAGCCATTTTCTCCTTTTTTCAGAAGCAGTTACAAAGTTACAATTTTCCCAAGGTGTTAATTCAAGGCTCTGTGGCTGCCCCTGGATCCCTGGAAGTGCCCAAGGCCGGGCTGGATGAGGTTTGGAGAAGCCTGGGAGAGTGGGAAGTGTCCCTGCCCATAACAGGGAGTGGGCTGGAGGAAGGTCCCTTTCAAGCCAAACTCCTGTCTGACTTCAATAAAATATAAAAGAGATTTTGGGGTCACAGCATGCATGCCAGAGCTGCCCAGGATGCTGCTCCTGCAGCTGCTGCTGGGGCTCAGCATCCTGCAGAAAGCATCTCTGCTCAGAGGGCCATTCCAGCAAAAGTTGTGAGTCCTCACAGCCCAAAATCACTGCTGGACCATGATTTGTGTGCACCTAAGAGTCTCCCTTGTGGCAAAATTTATGCATGTCAGTGGGAAGAGGAGGCCCTGACCAATCAGCAATTCATATCTGCTCTTGCAACGCTTTTTAAACTTCATTTCCATGACAAATTAAGAAATCATTCCAGTCCAGCTTTCACACAGAAGTCCATCTAGAGCCATATCCTAAAACATAAACACTTTTATCAAAGCCTTTGCCTAAACCTTATTGAGCAGGCTAAAAATGATACCCAGGAAATGTGACTTAGATTTATGAAGAACTCTGAGATCAAATATCTGAACAGCACTGTGGAATACTTCCATTGTGGCAGGGATTAAAAGTCACGTTAATAAATCCACCACATTTCCCAAATGCAAAACAATGGTTTATTAATCAGAACTCTTCAGTACAAACTTGCTGGACTGTTTGCCTTAAAGTTGTAACATTTGCTCTGCAATTTAAGGACTTCTCCATTTGGTAAATGCCTATTTATAAGCATTAAAAATGCAAAGCAGCATGTATATTTAATTTTTTTTAATTTCCTCTGAAGCTGTGACCAAGTTCACTGGGTGAAAGGAAACAAGGACAAGGCTATTCCTGCAGAAATTATTCACACCTTTAGCACGGATGCAGCCAAGGCAGTGCCTGCCCAGGCTGGAGAAAGCCATCAGATGAACCTGAGAGACATTGCAAAAGTCACATTTCACAGCCCCAGAGCCACACTTTTGTCCCCAGTCACCCCCACTGGAGTCTTCTCCAGGTTCTGGATGGATCATTGAGATTTTCAGCCAGAAAAATAAGTATTCAAGGTTTAAGTCCTCAAAAAGTAATTTTAATGAGCTATGGTGAACTGAAGTAGCCTCCTTACACCTCTTCCAGGCTATCACTGCATTTCATCCTAATTCCAGGAGTCCTGAGGAGGGATTTTGCTTCATTTCCCTGGGTAATGGCCGTGCAGATTCACAAACCCCCAGATAAAATAAAAGGCGTTGCCTCCTTTTGGGACAGCATTATGAACATCCAAGAATTGCTGCAGCTTACAGAGATCCCAGATAGGGAGAGATGATTTAGGGCTCGCTGACAGCCGCTAATTGGCTAATTACACAGAGCAATTTGGGGCTGACTAAAGCAGATAGGCTGAGCTCTGGGTTTCTGAGAGGAAGAGAGAACTGCAGAGTGGTGCTTCCCTACAGATCAGCACATACAGGGAATTCAGAGAGGGGCTGGTGCTGCCCAATCCTCCCCACTCCTCCCAAACTTTGAAGAAAACTCACAGAATTCTGGAAATAAACGCCTCTCATCTCATTATTACAGCCCACAAAGCTGTGGGCTTTGTTAAAACATTTTCCTACAGTGTTGCTGTAATTCTATGTGGCATTAAAATCCTTAGCATTTTGCTAAATATACAGAATTATATGTAAATTCAATTTTCTTCCTGCCTAGAACTACAGGGGTTTTTTTTTTGTTTTGGTTTTTTTTTGGTTTTTTGTTGTTTTGGTTTTTTTTTCCAAACTCTTTGGTGCCCTGTGTCCTCCTTACAGGGCCACCATCAAAATAGTGACCTCAGCTGTGATGGTGATGGCAAGATGAGCAGTGAGGCCTTCATTTCTTTATTCCTCTCTTTCTCAGGTGCTTAACCAGGAGTGGAAGCCCTGGTTAAGTGAGTGTGCATGCATGCTGGGAATAGAGTGGAAAAACAAGAGTTCCCTCACAGAACAAAGCCAAAATTGACTGATTTTAAAGGATTTTTCTGTCCACTCTCAGGTAAAATACACATTATATTTGTGTCCTCAGTTTTAAATTAGGACAAAATCAGTTTAAGGAGGTAGCCAAGCAAGTTGCCATATTAAGACATGAAATGGGAAGGGCTGTACAAGACATCTCTTTTTTGCCAAAATCAGTTTTTCTGTGGCTCTCTCTGTTTGTGGCAGCAGGAGCCACATGAAGGAGAGCCTCAAGGGTTACCTGCAGCAGGAGGACAGGCAAACCCTGGTGCAGGGATGTGTCTGGCCCATCATGGGACAGCCCAGAGAGGGGAAACATCACCAGTGCTGGTCCACAGGTGTGAGTGTGCAAGGAGGGCAAGCCCAGGGCAGGGATTGTCCTCCAGCCTCAGCTCTGTCCTTGCAAAGCAGTGAAGCCTCCAGGTGAGCCACTGGCAAAGTGGCCACATGATAATTACAAGGTTTAACCCAAACTGGGGACAGGTATAACTCCAGAGCTCAGCTCAGCTTAATAAATTTTTACTTATAATTCACTATAAACGCATGTACATTTCCCCAAACTAAAAGCTGCTTAAAATACATAATATGAAGAGTCAGATGCACATCTTTGGTGCTCATCCAGACATCATGCCTCATCCCAGCCATGGTGACATTTGCCACCTTAACAATTATGAAGGGCTTGGAGATCCCTCAACACAAAACCCACAATGTGAAAGGCACAGGAAATTATCATTGCTGATAATGTGGTTTTCCTGAATGCTTCCTCCAAATCAGCAATATCATAATGGAAAAAGATATTCTATAATTTGGCTTAATGTAAGAATTAATTAGCTCTCCAAATCAGTTTCTGGATGAGGTGAACACCTGGGGGCATGTTCCTGGATTTTTTGGGGTTTTTTTTCCCTTTGCTGAGTTAGGAGGGGATGGCACAGCAAGATCTGGGCAATCTACAGCAAACCCAAACCCTTCAACCCTCTTACAAAAGACCCTTTTATTTTTTTTAAACAAGTTCTTGTCCCTTATACATCCCCTTTGTGTCTGTGGTGCTGTGCAATTTTTTCCCCCTTGGATAGGGTATCCTTTCACTATTCTTCTGCTTTTCAAGTGAGGAGGTAGACAAGGACAGCAGGCTTATTTAAAGTGCTCTCCCAAGGCAGTACAACGTTTCCTCCTCTCCTTTTCCAGTGGCTGGTGAGTAACAGAGACAGTTTGTGAAGATGTAGTCAAAAAAAAACCCAAAAAACCTCGGGGTTCTGTGTAGGGCCGTTTGTTTGACTCAAAACCCACGGCGTGTGCCAAGCCCACGGCACCGTGTTCAGAGCCAGAAATTTAATGGAAATTGTTTCAAGATTTTATTTCCTGCCACAGGCTTTCTGAAGCACTCTCAGAATTTTCCTTTCAGGTTGAGCTAGGAGCTGTTCTGTACAAATATTTATGTTAGGGTGTGAAGGGGGAATCACCTTCCGCGCTCCACCCAACAAAAATGTTGGAAAAACTGATGCATTTTTGGTAGTCCATTTCAAACATGTGGACAAGGGCAGCCTTTGACTGTATTTTACTTACTTTCTGGCTGGCACACACTGTAGTCTTTGCCAAAATCAAAAAATACAGAAAATATTATATTTTTTAGAAGGGAGAAAATATTTTCTCTGACCCACCTCCCCCCCCTTTTTTTTTTTTTTTAATAACTTTAAATGAACAACATTCTGTAAAAGTATGTCTTCTGCTCAGGAAGTCAGAACTAGACATGAGGAAAACACTAGCCCAATCAATTGAAAGAAAAATGCCTTTCAATGATGTTTCCACGTCGGAAAAACAAAATAAGCTGTTTCTGTAATGTGCCTTAGCAGTCAGAGATTCCTTTTTGCCCGTTTCTCTCTGATTTCTCAGAACACAAGGGAGGAAGGATTCATTCTTAGGGCTCAAAGAGTCAAGCAGTTCTATCTTCTGGTAGGGAAGGAGAAACCAGAGGCCAGTTTTGCACATTTTTTGAGTTTGAGCTCTGGGGAGTCCAAGATCCTCACATGTCTGTCTCCATACTCTTAACCTGTTTTACCTCTTATTTTCTTTAGGTTGGAAGCATCAACACAATCATTTTGTCGACTTCACCTGGCACCCAACAAGCCAAAAGATTTGGGTCACAGGAGTTCTCACCAGATAAACACAACCATGGAACCACAGAATGGTTTGGGTTGGAAGGGGGAATAAATCTCTTTTTGTCCCACCCCCTGCCATGGACAAGGGACATCTTCTACTGTCTGCTCCAAACCCCCACGTCCAACTTGGTCTTGGACAATTCCATGGATCCAGGGACAGCCACAGCTGCTCTGGGCAACCTTCAAAGCAAGGTCACTGCTGACCCCAGCACTCTGACACCCTCCAAAGTGGCCTTGAAATCACTTTTTTTTTTTTTAATTTTATTTATAGAAGGGGAATTTGATAAGAAAACTCTGATAATTGTGGTTTGACACCACCCCGTGGCTTTGAAGCCCTGTTTTCTGTTACCAAATTTACCCTGCACAGGATGAGTTTGAGTTACTGATGTTTGGAATCTGTCGCTGAAACATAAATTTGGTGAGACACGGGATCTGACACAGCCAGATTATGACTGAGCAGGGCTGTGATTTAGTCCTGTGACCTTCCTGAAGGACAGCAGAGTCACAATTGCTGCTCTGATTTCTCCTATCAGACCGGTCCAACATTTTTCCCTCACAGAGAGAGGGAAAAACACATGCACTGAGGCTAATGAGCAAAAGAATGAATGAAAACTGAGTCAGGATGTGCCATTTAATTCCCACACTTCATTTATTGGCTTAATTTATTTTTGAACTTACACAGCTAAAACTCTATGCCAGTTCATGGTTATAATGAGTTTAGATCAGTATTTAAGAGCTCGCTTTGGACACATTTGAAACTCCTGTTATGTTAAGTTTATATTGAATTAGTGACCAACTTGCAGCATAAAAAGTAATTATAATGAAAACCTGGCAGTACAACACCACAGTCTCAAGGCAAGGCTTCACAAAAGAGGCCATTCACCCTTCCCTAACTTATCCATAAAAACAAATATTAGGCAAAAAAAATTCTGAAGTATCGTTTCAATCAGGTTGAAACCGATGAGTTTGATGGAGTTTGTCATTTGTGGAAGTCCTCCATCAGTTTCAATTAATTTCCTGGCCTTTAAATAAAGACCAGATGACTTCTTAACAAACAGCACTTAACAAATAATTGGGGTAGAACTCAAAGTCACTGGGTAAAATTTACAGTTCTGTGGAGTCCAAATTCTGCATGAAAGGTAATGGAAATTGTCCATTCTGAACTGCAAAAAACCCTGTAGCCCCAATGAAATTGATGAAGGCCCCAGACATTTCTCAGTTGGCATTTTTCTGACCAGCCCTGGGGTTCTCCAGCCCTGCATGCATTCACAAGGACTAAGTGAAAAATACACTGGAAATCTGTCAGGATTGGGACAAAAGAAAAGGCCTTAATGACAAGTAAAGTCTGCAGGGAACATTGGCCTTATTAGAACAGACAATGCAGGCTGCTTCCATGCCCTAAAAGTTCCAGCATAAAAGCATGATTTATTCAGTCTGGATCCATATTGCCATATCTGGTACAGACAATTGGAGAATAACTATTTCTTTGCAATGACATTTTGTTTTTCCAACCTGCTTCATGCATCCTGCAACACAGAGAAAGCCTGAGCTGGCACAGTCCACAAGTGATAAAAAAAGAGACCAGGTAGGGATGGGGATGAAGGTTCATCAGCCAGCTTGTTTTATTTTTTTTTTTTTAAAGAAAAAAACAACAAAGCTATTATTGTTTCCAGGAATAATTTAACTTTTCAAACTCCAACTTTCTCACTCCCTTCCTTCCCATTTAGGGAATTCATCCTGAGGGGGAGAAAGGCTGCCCATAAAGTTTTTTCCAGTCCATTTAGAAGGGAATATGTTTACTACAAACTCATCTGTTTGATGGTGTCTATAGATTTGTTGTGCTGACTCTCACACAGTCCCAGGACATGGGCACGTCCTTATCTCTCCTGGGCTGCAGATGATTTCCTTCACTGCGTGTTCCTGCTGAGGTTTTGTGCTCCAGACAGCTCCAGGGGTTGAGCAATCTCCAGCCCCGTGCCAAGGAAGAGAGGGAGGAGGGAAGGGACAGCATTTTGCATCCCATTTTATGGCATTCACATCATGTTTTAGGGGCCATCTCTTTCAGACTGGTTCTTATATCTGAATTCACCCTTTTACACTGCGTTTGCTTTTGGCTTAGAAGATGTTGAGGGGTGAATTTTGCTGCAGATTTTTGTGAAGAAATAGCCTTGTGAAGCAGCAAATCCTCCTGCTAAGCAGGCTGGTCCTGGAGAGAGAAAGGGAGAGCTTGTTGGCCATAATGAAGTATGCTGCTAATTAAGCAGATCCCAAAATGAGCCGTGCCCCTGCCTCTAAGGGCCCACCACCCCACTCTCACTCAGATGCCATGCACCAAAAAATAAAAAAATAAGTGCTGCAGGGTACAGCCAGGCTTTAGTATCTCTGCTGATGTGCATCAGCCTGTCTGGGCTTTCCTTAGTGAAAAAACAAACCCAAAACCTTAAACTAAACAGTCCAGGGTAACTTGTCAGCAGTTTGCAGAATGGCAACATCCTTAAAGGCAAATTCAGCAGAGCAAAGCAGAGTTTCCCAAAGCATCCACCCCACAAACTTGGTTTTCCTTTTGAAGGAATGGAAGTTCTTCCCAGTTTCTGTTCTTGGCTGGCTGGGATCCCTGCTGTGGTTTGGATGGGGATCCTGCATCTCACATCCCTTCCTGATTGCCTGGACCATCCAGCCCAGCTCCCCTGAACACTCCAGGTCCAGTGTCTGGCTGCACCATCCCTGTTCTGGTCCCCCAAATCCTCACAGGCAGCACAAAGTTGTATTTTAACTCGTCTGCATTTCCAGGGTAGACTTGTGAAAGCTCCAACAACACACATCAGACTCAGGGCTACCAAACCAGCACCAAAACCTGAGTTACTCTGGGTTTACCTCCTACAGAGCAGTGAGACTCCCCTAAATATTTTTATTTAGACATTGAGCGTGGTATGCATCCCTGTTTTCAGGTGTCTGACACAGAGTGTGAGGACCCCTGAGCACAATCAACAGCAAAAACATGTCACAAAAAACATGTGGGATGGTCACACGTGTGCCAAGGTCTCAGCTGAGCCCCAAATGATTCATTGCTCTGTGTGTGTGACTCAGTTTTCGTTGGCACCTGTGCCTGGCTCAGCAATGTTTTGGCTCTGTGGATTATTTAATGAAAAAGAACAGTGGCAAGTCCCCTCAAAGACTGATTGGGATGAAGAGAAATGAGGAGGGAAAGCCAAGGATTGCAGCACGTTTCACATCTTTTTGTGGAAAGCCGTGGGGATCGTGGTCCTGGTGAGATGCCACCCACAAAAATGTGGCAGCGTTCAGGAATGGGGCATCCATCCAAGGGAGATAGCAAGGGCCACCCATTGGTGGAAGAAAATTTGGAAAGATGGCAAATTCCTATTACTCACACCATCAAATCTGCAGATATCTAATCTTTTATCAAGCAACTGCACAACAATATAAAGAAATCAGTGTTCTCCTGATCCACACAGCACCAAGGGTTTGGGAGATGGAACAACCTCCATCACAGCAAGGGTGGAAGATTTTTTTTTTTAAATGTTACTGATTTGTACTGTACTAGCACTGGATAAACCTACTTCAGCAAACTAAATTCTGTTCTGGGGTAGAACATGGCATTTGTTTTGCACAAATCTCCAGCCACTCACACCTTCAGGTGTCACCTGCTCTTTTTCCACAGTAACAGCACCAGAATGGGCACGTCCAACTGGTCCAGGCAGTGATGTGCAGCACAGGGGACAAGGCACACCAGGCTCCTGCCACACCCTCTAAGTTTGTCCTATGGACAAAAAACAAGATGTTTTTTGCCTAAGTCCTTTAAACGCTGTAAGAGTCACAACTCAGAGTTTCCAGCAAGGTTTCTGTGTTAATTACAAATATCCCCAAGATTCAATGGCGTTTGGCCAAGCACTTTCTGAAAGCCACACAGTCCTGGGTTGGTTTTGTTGGGGTTTTTTTATTTTATGTCATTTTATGGTCATTTAGAGGACTCTCGGTCCTGCCCTAGTCAGACACCTCACCTGACCCACGAGGGAGACACATGCATTTAAAACACTGAACAAGACCTGAAACACTGCATTTAAAAACCAGAAAAAAGACCTCTGTAGGAAGCTGAGGGATGTCTCAAACACAGCTCTTTAGCACTGCCATAGCATCCATTTCCCCCCTTGCCAAAAACATCAGGCTCCATTGCTCAGCTGCCAAGTATTTACATGTTAGCTCACAGCATCCTGCTCCAATCTGCACAAAGATAGTGGAAGAAATAATAAGGACCAATGTGTAATGAAAACACAGCAAACACCCCCAAAACAGGTCACACTTCCCGCTGCCAAATCTCAAACACCGCCAATTTCCCTCAAGGTTTGAACATCCTGAAGGAACCTGTCAGGGAGTTGACAAGCAATAAATTTCATTGGAGGCCACTTTGATAAAAAAATCAATCCACTTCACTTTGGATTGATTTTTTTTTCTTTTTTTTTTTTTCTTTTTTTTTTTTTCTGGTGACTGCCTCTCACTCCACTAGCAAATCTTCCTCCTTCTTGCAATGAAGGATTCAGGGAAGGGATTGGTGCAGGCTGGATTCAGTCCAGGCTGGATTCAGGCATTTTGCTGATCACAAAGCGCTGTGCCATCCTGCAAAACTCACTTCTGTGACTCTTGTGTGTCACATTAAATGGAGATAACTTTTGACTCGCTCCACATGGGCCATTCTCAGACATGTAATAATCCACAGCCACTCTCCTGAGCTGACATGGATGGGGATAGGATGGAAGGGTGGTGGTCACAAAATATCCCCTAGGAATCTTGGAGACTGGTTTTTCTTATTTTTTTCACTTGAGTGTGAAGGAGAAATTCTGGAGGGCCCTTTGCATCTCAGATTTCAGAGGGAGGACCAGGGGCCGTTTGGAAACCAGCAGGAACTCATAAATCAGACAGGAGAGGATTTGGGCCTGCAGAGGGGAGAAAAGAGAGATCACTAACCCCTTCATCTGAAATGTTGACTTAGCCCCATTGACTGGACACATCAAGATAAACTGCCAGGCCTCTTTTGAAGAGACAGTCCTGCTGCTTGCTGCTTCTTGCCAAGAAACCAGCAAGTTTTGTCTGCATCTCAGCTGGAGTTCACAGCTGTGGTCACAGGAGTCACAGAAACGTCTTATCCAAATTTTTGTCTCGTAATTTAGCACTCTGTGCAGCGCTTGATGGTCCCCTTTGCTGCCAAGCCTCTGCAGCTACATCTCCCCTGCTTCACACCATTGCCACGCAGTGTCCAGGGCTGTCTTCCAGAGAATTCTGTGCTTATTCAACATCCCAAATTGTGCTTTGCTGCCTGACGGGACTGGAAGCGGCTGTGAGCACAGCAGGATGCTGAGATCTGCCCATCAGGGTCGGGGGAAACACTGCTGACCTTCAGGGGCAGATGGATTTTTGGCTAAGAGGTGTTGAGAATGGTCTGACAGCCTGTGTTGAATCAGAGCTCTCCTCACTGATGGTGAAAGCTGCTGTTTCAGGCAGAGAACAAAACTCTGTGAGGCTCAGGATCTGCTCAGGGAGAGAATCCTGCCCCTCATCACCACCCTCCCCAGTTTTCCATCAGAAATATCCAATGCTCCTCATCACTTTGGTTTTCTTGGTATTTCTCTCATTACTTGGTATTTCTGCACAATAATATTCATTTTGAACAATCATAAATGCACCTTTTTGCTATTTGAGTCCTGCTGAAGTTTGCCTGTTTCACCCGCCAGTTCCGTGACGAATATGAAATTGAGAGCATATTAATCAAATTGCAAAAGAAAACAAAAACAACCAGCAATGGACATAAACACACACACATATTAAAAAAACAAAAAAAAAGGCAAGAATCTAACGAAAATAGCTAAATAGCTTCCAGGCATTTCACAGTAAACAAAGTTTAGACAAACAAATTTCACTCTGGAGGAGATTTTAGCTAGCTAAAGTAACCTTTGTCTCTGGGAGAGACTGATGTGTTTGGCACACCCAGATGTTGGGTTTGATCCTCAGCTCAATTCCAGCCCTTCAGTCAGTGAAAAGTAAATGCAAAGCTGACTTGGGATGCACTAAAGACATTCCTCTTGCAGAATATGTGCAAATAATTGTACATTTCCCACTCTTTCTCTATTTAACAAGTTTTGAGTGGCGATTGCAAGGATGCTGCACTGTGGAAATGCAGCACAGAGTCACAATTTTATTTCTCTCACAAGTTAAAACTCCAAAAAAAAAGACAGTTAAAACAGCAGCCCCATTCCTAAGGGAAGAACACCGAATCACCTTCCACAGAAATCCTTTGTTCCACACAAGTGGTGCCTTTGGAGATTATTTTGGAGTCATGTTTTTAGAAGAAACAAGAACCCATGTGAAAGTTGCAGAGGTCTGTGTCACTGACAGAAGAAACTGTACAGATGCCATTGCTGATAATTTCTGCTCTAAGCTGCCTGCATGCCACTTTACTTGGGTAAAACATTGCAATATTTCCAAAATTAGGCTTTGTGTCCAGCTTGCCTGGTTCGGTGCCATACTAACAAAAAAGTCAATATCAAGGTTTTAACAAAGTTTAAGAGTGCAAAGGAGACATTAGGAGAACAGGAAAGGAAAAATACATCTTTTAAACAAAAAGAAACATATAGATCAAAGTAAAGAAAAATATTTGAAACATAATAGTGGAGAAGGAGAAGAGAAAATAATTGCTATTTTTCCTAATATTAGGCAATTTTTTGCTGCTCCTTAATAGTAGGTTGCATTCAAGCTGCAATAAAGTTTCAATCATGTGACCAGACAATTCACCACACAAGAGCATTAAGTTTTTGGTTTGTTTTTTTGTAAGTTATAGATGCTAGGAAAGAGTTTTCACAAAAATATATAAATAAGAAAAATCATTTCAGTTGTTCAGCTTAAGCAGAAATAAAACAACTATCATTCATAATAAAAGCCACAAAAAACTATTTTTTCTTAGAAAAAAGTCTCCATAACATTAACTAAAAAAAAAAGTTTCTCCCAAAATAAACTAAAAAAAAAAGACTATTTTAAAAATAGTAAACTAACTGAAATTTAAAGTTTTGTTTCTTTACATTATCAATAAGGAAAAAAAATTGCCATTTGCCCCAAGGGCGTTTTCCAGCAACTGTTGAGCACTGGTTGAACATGAGTTGTTTCATTGCTGTGTGTCTACACGAATCAAATCCACTTGGAATGTCACTGAATTTACTAAAAAACAATTAATTTGTCCTTTAACTAAAATAAAAATAAGGTTTTAAAGACAACAAAGACGTTCAGGTTACTCAAAATGCCTCAAATCTTGGCTGATGATGGAAGAAGGCAATCACCAGTGTACAACTCCGTAAAATCAGACCTTCCAAAAAAGATCACTGAGTTATAGACGAAATAGAAATGTTATTCTGCTTCCATTGATCCATCCCAGGCTCCAACACTGCCCTTTCACACTGACAGCTTTATTTCACTCCATCCAGTGCACAATTCCCAGGCGCTGGTATCATCACACGCTGGCCATGAATTATTTATTTGATTAAAAGGCTGACATTACTTGGCAGATAAATACATCTGCAGGGCATTCAGGCAAAGGACATTACCACAAGACATCATAATTTAGGAATGACCTTTGTAATGCCTGGTCACCGAGTCCTGGAGTAAAGGAAGCAGAGCCCAGCTCCTCTCAGCGATGCTCAGCAACAGGAGAGGAAGCAAAGGGCACAAACTCAGCAAAAGAAAAAAATATTTAATTGTGAGGGTGGTCAAACACTGAAACAACGTTCAGAGGGGGTATAAAGTCTCCATAAATTGAAATAATCAAAACTCTGAGTCAGCTTGGTCATCCTCAAGCAAGGAGGTTTGCACGGGGCGACTCCAGAGGGGTCGTGCCCATCCCCAGATTTTCTGTGATTCCAACTGAATGAAGGTGCAACAGTGCCACATTTTCAATGAGGCATTGCAATAATCTCACATGAAGTTTGAATACAAACTACTCTGTTTTGCTTTTTGTCCCCTCCTGTTTGTCTTGGAGTAATCAAACCACACTATCTGTAAGTGAACACCCCTTTCTTCCCCCAGCAGCCAACTAAGTGTAAAAAGCCTCAATAATTTAAGGTTTCAGCTATTCCAGTCACCATTCTCTAATAATTCATGATTATAGGGTAATAACAAGAAAGACCAAAAGTTCCCACTGGTAATTGTTGAGACAATGGAAAACATGTTTTCTTTATCCTTTGTCTTATTCCAGCATGGGTGGTTGCCCATTCCTTCTCACAGTGACCAAACCAAAATACCTGCAGCCTTTTTCCCCACTCCTGGCTTATTTCACCATTTCCAAAAATACTGCAAACTTGCATTTTTCACCTGCAAACTTGCATTTTTCACACGCTGATCCACAGACCTGGGCTGGGGAGAGCAGCAAGGAAAGAAGCCCATGGGATGCTGCAGAGGTCTGAGAAACAAAATAAAGAAGCTTTAACTCCCTGGAGAAAAGAACAAAGATTTTAGAAGCCTGAAAATTGAGAGGATTTTCTGGGAATTTTAGAGGATTTTACCTGAAATTGTGCTTGAGAAGATTTTACTTGATTTTGCGTGAAATTTTGCTTGAAAATTTGCTCACTAGGATTTTACTTGAAATTTTAGAGGATTTTGCTTGAAATTTTAGAGGATTTCACCTGAAATTTTGCTGATTTTATGCCATAGGATATTTTCCCTTACACTTTCAAGTTAGCACACTTTTACCAGCAAATATACATTTTTTGATCTGTTTCTTCCACATCACAAATATATCTCTCTGTTGATAATTCAAGTAACAAAGTACACAAAATTCAATTTAGAGGTTCTGTGTGCCAGGCATCAATTTAAAATGATTACTCAGTAATAAAAACAACCAGATTTCAAATGAAACTGTAGTAGTCACTGAGCATTGGGTGATTTTAATAGAAATAAGAGATTCTCTTGATGGAGATAATAAGACACAAGTGTCCCCCTGCCCCAGCGTCTCCAAGATGAAGTAATTAAAGCATTGCAAATATGATTTGTGGAACTCTGCACAATTTAGGGCAAATTTGAGGCTCATACTTTAAAGGTCAGGCTTTAAGTAATAAAACTACTGAACTTTACAGCCAGAGGGAAAAAAGAAACAAAACTTATCAAAATTTCTGTAAAAAGCCAGCATCTGACTCCTCTAAGATTAAAAGATAAGATTAAAAACTGAGGGTATTAATGAAAAGAACTATCCAAAATTGGGGAAGTCAGGGAAAAAGTGTGCAGAGGATATTTGTGGTTTATCTGAAGCATTGAGTGCAGATTTGGCTTCATTTGAATTTCCCACATTGCCATGGTCATTTCAGCAAGAGCTGTAATTTCTATTCACCAACAACGTCCCACATCTGAAAACACAACTTTAGGTGACATTCACCTTCAAATGGCACCTTCAAATTTCTCTTAATTTCAAGAGAAATTAAGCAAGCCTTAATTAGAACACAGTCATGCTGAAGTCTGGAGGTCTTGAGACAAAGAGCCCAGACCTCAGCTGTCGGTCCTGTGACAGGAGAAGGGATTATTTTCCCCTTTGGATAACTCATGGAATGCATGTTTTAATTTTTTTGTAGCAACCAACCTCCATGGACCTGCTGGTGTATCACGAGTTAAGCCATAGGCGAGGCTGAAAGAAGAGAAAATAAAGTAAAACAGGGGGAAAAAAATTATAAAATCTTTCCTGGCAGGCTGTTTCCCCTTGCAATAACCCTCCTGTGTGTGACATCTAGCGTTGGATTGCTCAAAGGACAAGGAGTGAGTGCTGCTCTGCAGAAAACAGGAGGCAGGAGGGGACATCTGGGGCGAGGGGGGTGATGGCACTGCTGTCCCCCATCAGTGTCACCCCTGGGTCACTCATGGGTGCTGGGGGAGTGGCCCTGACACCCTCTCTAAAGGTAAAAAAAATGGGGAAAGAACCTGGAGTTCAGGGCTCATCCCACCCAGGCCATGGGGTGGGGAGAAAAGTGCATTATTGTGATGCAATTATTTGATAATAGGCATGAAATTGCTCTAATCCAGCCTAGCAAGGCTATTACTAGCAATGAACCTGAAAGAGAATTAACAGAGTTTATTTCATTTGAAGAGTGAATAAAGAGGGTTCACAGGTGTTCTCTGGGTAGTGCACGAGGTCGGTTCACAACCACAAATCAGTTCAGGAAAGAAACTTAGAATTAGCTCCAGCTCTCTAATTTCCATGCACATTGCCTGAATTGTATTTCAGACCCTTAATTGGATGCAAATGCAGTGACCACTGCCACGAAGAGTCGTTGACATTTGCAATTCCAGCCCTCGTCGGTGGGCAGGTCCAATAAATAAAGTGCAGAGGAGAGATTTTTTTTCAGAGGATCCTGGAAGCATTGTAAGTAAAAAAACAAAAAAAAGAAAAAAAAGAAAAAGGTGAACAGGAAGCAAACAGCTCCTGTGTCCCTCAGTCCTCTGGATACTACAAAAACCTTCCCTCCCCTCTGCACCTTCTTTGGAATCCCACCTTTATCAGTTATGGCCAGGGGAAAATTCACAGAATGGAAAAAATTACAAAAATACAACATCCTCCAGAGCCTTTCTTGTTGACTAGCTGATAGGAAGAAGAAACATGCTTTTAAGCACATGGTTTTTAGTTTACATTTGAAACAGTATTTCTCGTTTAGGATTAAATTTGCTATTTTAGCCAAGGCTGCCTAAAATAAAAAATTAAAAATTAAAGGTTATAGGAAGGTAGAGGATTTTTCATTTATTTAACTGATCTACTTTGGAAAAAAAACATTTTTACAGGGCAAGGTGAAAATTAAACCCTCTCAATCCTCTGTTTCAACACAAAAACTAAGAGCTGCTGGGAGTGCAGTGCTTTTTATTTTTCCTTCAAAATGCAGAAGATATTTAGGTCAAACTGCAGAGCTGTGACTTTAATCTGCACATCACCAAATTTCTGTGGCCCACCCAGACACAAAGAGTAACTCAAAGTCCACTGTGGCTGCAGATCTGAGGTCCAAGGATATTCCTCCTCCACGCAGGGCAAAACACGTGGCACGTTTTCCTTGTGAAAAAAGGCAGAAAATACCATGAATTCACAGGACACATGAGGTCACTTTTTCTCACGAGCCAGAGGCATCAACAGATGCAGTGAGAATTTTGGTTTGGGCTGTCTCTGCCAGAGGCCAAATCAGGTCCTGAGAGAGACACCTCATATTGCAGGGGGCTGTAAATAATCACAGAGATAATGAAAATAACTCTGCCCACACCCAGCTACTAACAGGAAACAAAACTCCAGAGGAGCAGCAGGGAATCAGATGCCTGGGAAACTAATTTATAAAGTCCTGGCTTATAAAACACTGATATTTTAACTCAAATCCCCTCTGTTGGTTGTATAAGATTAAAAAAAAAAAAAAGCTAACATAATAACCTCAAAGTCTGTGGGCATTAATCTTTAGGTTGAATCTGTTAAATTACAAATCCCTGTAAATCTCTGTCATTGACACGTCACAGAAATTTGGTTTTCCTTCTTCTCCCTTAATTCACCTGCACAAATCCTTAACCACACCCACGTTTTTATGCTGAAGGGGAACAGTTTTGTGTGTTCTTTCTATGTGCTTGAGCTTGACCAATTTGTCCTTAAATGGGCCTTGTGTTACTTCAGCAAAATACACAGCGAGGAAGGAAAAATAACCTGATATTTCAGGATTATTGTTGTGTGAGGACAGACTGGGAGCTGAGAGCTTTTCATGTGGCTGATGAACAGGAGGAAAACATTCTACCCTCCTGATTTGAGGTTAAATATGAAAACTGGTCCTGACCTGGTCAGAAAGTCCAATTTTCCCTTGAAGTAACAAACACATGAAGTAAAAACTGCAGTTTTACTCAAAAATATTGAGTAAAAAACTCAAGAAACATTTTCTCTGAAAACACACTTTTTAACACTCTCATCAGTGTTCTCTGCTTTAATAAAGGATACACAGTGCCACTGTGAAGGCTCAAACAGTGCAGGTAAATAATATCTATTTTTTCCTTTTCAGTTTAAGAAACTTTAGCAGGGGTTACAATGAAAAGTATATCAGAAGGCACTGGAGTTTCCCAAGTCAGTTCGTGATAAAATTATTAATAAAAATTAATTAAAATTATTTATTATTATAATGATTTGTAATTAAAATAATTTGTTTTTGTTGTATTTGTTGTTATAATGATAAAGTTATAAATAAAATGCACACTGTAGATGTTGGTGCAAACCTTTATGCCTCAACGTTGACTTTTGAATGTGTCTGTGCCTGCCTCCACCAGAAAAGCTCTTTTTTTGCTATGAAGGCATCAGATTCAACTCTTACACCACAGGCCCTGTAATATTTGGGTCATTTATTCATTTTCCAAAGCACTCAGCTATGCAGACTTCATCAGAAAGCAGAAATGTTTGGCCTGGTAGTTTCCTAGCAAAGCCTTACAAAAAATGTTAAAAATGAGTAACAATCCAGCATTTCCTTGTGCTAGCAGATTAAAGGGATGGGTGCTACCACAGGAGGAGAATTGGGAAAACCTGACCTGCAGCCATGGGGGGAGGGAGAATTTTGAGATGCTCCTGGCACTGGTGGGGGCTGCAAGACAGGGATGGGCACAGGAGCCCCCAGGACACTTCCAGAGATTTACAAGGAAGCCTTAAAAACTAAAAACTGTCCTGTGCTGGTGGCAAACAGTTTCCTCACGACACATTTTCTGTCTGAGTGTTTGATCTTGCTGATATTCCTGTTCAGAGCTTCCACCCTGCCATCCTGAACTCGCTCCTGAGCTCACAGAGAGGAAAGTCGTGGAAGTCCCATCATTTGTTTTTGTTCACGTTGGTAAATATTGCCTCTGGGGCTGATGTTAATCACGCTGCAGAATCACTTACTGCATGACAACAACGAATACTGGAGCAGAGCCTGAAATCTCAGGTGTGCTGAGACATTTTGTGCTGGAAATTTGTTTGCACAAGCCCAGATTTAAATGAACAACAAGGGGTGTGGAGGTTTAAAATGATGTAAGACCAAGTTCTTTATATTAATGCATTTCCCCAGGATCCTTGGGTGCATGTATTACCTGCAGGATGATGCTTAAAAAAAAAAAAAGGCCTTTTGCCATTGCTTGTACAGTGATTAGCAATTAGTATAGTCATTATTTAATCTATTGTATCTTTTCCTTCCTGGCCCTGATCCATGTCAGATCAGATTACATAAAACTGGTAATGATATAAAACTGGCATTGTAGCAAGCCAGAACAATCCTGTCAACAGCAATATTAATTATCAGTGAACAAAAATATATGCTACAGGTTTGCAAGACATCTCAAAATTCAATCTCATCCTGATAGCCTCCCAGGAATTAAAAGTCTCTTAGTCTCTTCGGAATCTATCATCAACAAAAATAATATTTAAGGTAGCAAATTCTCTGTAAAGATATAAAATATTTCTTCTGTTCAGGTATTTTTCTTCATCTTGAGATTTTTTGGGGAAAAAAAATCCTGATTAGTTTTCCTTTTTTCCTGATTTTTTTTTTTCTGTCTCACCTTTGAATTTTCTGTAAGTATTTTTTGAATAAATAATACAGAGAAGCAGAGAAAGGTTTCTCACATTTAAGTCCCTGAGTGAGAGTATCTCAGATGTTTGGCAGCTGCAGAAAGGGTAGAAAACAGAGAGGTACAGCCTCTTAAAATGCAAAAATTTCCATTCTGTTATTGTCACCCCCCTGGCTGTTTCACCCACAGATGTTTTGCCCTTGGGCACAGGTATATGGGTGTGATTTTTATTTCATATGTGAAGTTGAAGATGTTGTAATTGTGAGTAAAATCCACGTCAGTTTATCTCGTTCTTGAGTGTGCCTGAGGCTGATCTTGGAAGGACACTTACTAACATCCACCAAAACTTAACCCCAGAAAATGAGCTTTTCATATTATTTCTTTAGTCTTCAGCTCTTCCTACTTCCATGAGTAGGTACTCATGATTCATATATGTAATATATTAATAGATGTGTATAATCAGTTGCTAAATTTTGTGTTAAATTTGATGCTTTTCCCTATTTTTAAGGAAAAGCTGCAAAAAACACCTCCTTGTGATTGAATTCTGTGATTTCACAGAATAGATTCCACAGAATCGCTGCGGTTGGAAAATCCCTCCCAGCCCATGGAGTCCCAGCTGTGCCCCATCCCCACCTTGTCCCCAGCCCAGAGAACATCCAGGAATTGCTGGGACACCTCCAGGGATGGGCACTCCAACCCTCCCTGGGCACTTCCAAGGCCTGAGCTCCCTTTCCATGGGGAAATTCCTGCTGGTTCCACCCTGAGCCTGCCCTGAGGCCGTTCCCTCTGCTCCTGTCCCTGTTCCAGAGCCACAAGGTCCCCCCTGATCCCCCTTTTCTCCAGGCTGAGCCCCTTCCCAGCTCCCTCAGCCTCTCCTGGGGCTGCATTCCCTTCCCCAGCTTCGTTCCCTTCTCTGGCCACTCTCAGCCCCTCCATTTGTTGTTTGGGTGGCCCAGGTTTTGTGCAATTAGATAAAAAAAGTCCCCATTGCAGCTACAGGTGGTTGGTTATTGGGTTAAAAGTGAAAATAATTCAGGTTTCATTTCTTAATTGGACAGTTTATCCTTAAAATACCTTGTAGAGAGAGATGGGGCTCCATTTTTAGTTTGTTGGAGTGAGGTGCTGTAGAACTCATGACTTGTGAGACTGTAACAGAGATAAGAATTAATAAACATCTGAGTCCGAACACAAAACATCATCTCGCAATTTAATCCTAACCTTGGCAGAGAAGAAGGAAAAAATTGGGAAAAATATTTAATTTCCCTCACCACAAAGTGTCAGCAGTGGGTTTGAGGGAAAGGTTTGCATTAGACCTCGGTGCAGCTGTGCCCCAAGATCAAGGAACACAAGGTGACCCCAAAACACCCCACGAGCTGTGCAGGTAGGTCAGACTCTTACCTGTGCTTGCCATAAAACAGCTCAGAGATGGGAAACGGGGCATTTCACACCCAAAATCAAGTGGGCATCTCTCCCGTGGTTTGGGGCCAATCTAGCTAGCCAGTATCCAGTGTATTGCCAATTTCAGAAGACTTTTGTTGTCTAAACCCCAACTTTCTCCTTAACTTTCACATCTGGGGTCTCTTCCTCAGGAAGAATCTCTCACTCCACTCCCAAGAGCAGCTTTAAGTGATGCTAGATGTCCAAAGCCCTTATCTTAAGAAGACATTTCACACTAGCAATATCACTTACTGATGATAGCTAATGTCACTTCAATTTGAAAAATCCCTGTGTTCGCACAGCTTGTCATTTTAAACTCAAATGTTTGGATTTACAAGTGCAAGCAGCTGTTCCTAACAATTTTCAAGGAATAGAGAGGGATAGGAAGCGTAGCCAACTTGAGCAAATATGGACTAAAAGGTTTTGTCTTAAAAAAAAGGTCCTGAAAGATTGCAGTAGCTTTTTCTTTAAAAAAACACCTGTCATTATAGAGTGCAAACAAAGCACATTTAAGCCAGTTTATCAAAAACTAAAATAGCACATGCTTTTTATCATATATAGATACTCTACTGATGTGCATTTCCTGGGGATGTCACTGTCTGGTTGGTCTAAATTCATTGGCATAAATTCAAATTGCTGCCTAATACAAAACTTACCCAGACTGATCTTCCGTTTTCAAATCAATATCCACAAACTTTTCCTCCCATCACCCTCCCTGCATTTTCATCCCTGCTCTCAGAATTCCCTCTTACAGCAACATTATTTTCTGATGATTTTCACATTTCTTACTCTGCCTCTGCCAGCCTGGAAAGGGTTTTCCACAGGGAATGAGCCAGGCTGAGGGCACAGGAAGGACATGGCGGAGAAAATGAGTATTCCAAATCATATCTCTTCCCTTAAATCTTCACCCACTGATCTCTGGGGGCTGGAAGAGTGCAGGGGACAGAACTTTGCTTCAGATACTCTTGCAGGGAGATGGATCCTCTTTATAAACTGAAAGGATGAGGAAACCAGCACAACCTGTTCAGGTTGCTGAGGGGAAAACATCTTTATTTCCCCAAAAAGCAAAGGGGAAGGTCTGGCATTTCAGCCTTTTGCCATCAGCTGTTTTCAAGCTGCAAATATCAGCCTGGGGGCACCAAAATTCACATGTTTTGTTAGCAGAACACATGTTCCTGTGGAAATGTACTTTTGGGAGACACAGGGGATGTTACCCTGCCTTGTACTAAAAAATCCACCTATTTTGGAATCTTTGGTCCTTGGTAAGACTTTTTGATCTTTGATAATCCCACATCCTTTCAATTCCTGGGTTTTGGATCTTTGCTAAGGATTTTAGCACATCTGGAGGCTGCCTTGGTTTAAGCAGAGGTGGAAGAAGTTCCCTTCAGGGGGAACCAAAGGGATCCCTCATCCAGCCAGCAAACAGCACCATCAGCAATATCTGCTGCTTTTTCCTCCTTTCCCAAGCTTATTAAGAATACTTATTTTGACTAAGTCATAGCTCCTGGGTGAGCCCAACATTTGTTCTAACTCTGAAAAGAGAAAACTGGGATCCTGCTGCCTTTTGCAATTAAATCTTCTATCATCTGCTTTGAAAAGTAATTTTTTTCTTTTTCCTCTTTTTATTTTTTCAAACCTGTGGAAGAACAGGGCCTTTAGTGAACACTCAGGTCTGCCACAGACCTTTTTGTGTGACCTGTGCCAAACCTCTGCTCTTTTTCCCTACCAAGCAGGAACATTACGTGCAATTATCACCTTGAAGGCTGTAAGAAACACAGGACCCAAATTCCTGCCATTCTCCTGCTACCAGAGACAACCACACCACTTATTCCCTTCCCTAAACTGCTTGCCCTCCTGTCTCAAAAAGGACTTTTACTGCCACAGCGCTGCTCACCACTGCATGATGTATTTTCCAGAGTTTAATCCCAGCAGCCTTGCTCCTTACATTGCTGCATCCATGCAGGACCACCAACAGTGTCTTCCTTTTACTCTCTCCTCCAACCACCACAGAAATTGGATTGGGAAATGGCTGCTGGGCCATTTTCAGCTTCATTTCATTCGTCCCACCTTTGGGCATCTGGAAATCTGGAGGCATTTTTGTACTGCCACGAATTCATTCCTGCCCCAGCAATAAATTCCTCACTTGTAGAACTCTTCTTCCCAGTTTTATCAACATTTACACATTGACTGAGCCTCTGCTGCACTAACAGCTGATGGCTTCCCCACCTGGAAATATTTATTTGCTATGGAAAACAAAATTTGCCATCAAATTGCACTGTACAAGCCTTTAAGTTCCTTCCAGGTCTGCTGCTGGAGGGCTGAAATGATACAACTTCTTCTGGACGATGTTTCTGTCCTTTCTTTTCTCTGCCATGCTAACAGCTTTGTGTGGCCTTCAAGCTTTTGTCCGTGTTTCCTCCAAGCATTGTTTGTATCTTTTTCATCATTCATCAGGAAGAACAATGTGCTCATGGAGTCCTACGCACGTCACTGCTCAAAATCACTAACACAAGTTGTGTGTTTTCTCTGGAAAAGAATGGATTTGCCTTTTTGCACTGGTTGTTTCAACTCCCATGGCCCAGGAATGGTCTCTGCTTGTGCTCAGGGCAGAGATCTCACCTACAGAAATGAAGAATTTTCTCTTAGGAAGTGTATTACATTGACCTCAACCATTCCCATGTGGTGAACATCAGTGTTCCTCCAGCCACTGCCCCGGCAAAGCAATTTCTGATGCCAAAGCCCTCTTGGCAGCAAATCCTTTCCACTGGCAGCTCCCTGCTTGCATCCTGCTGCAGTTCCAGAGACTTGTGTTGCCTCCTACAGGGCTCCTCCATCCCCAGCCTCTGACAAGTTGGGATGTCTCAGGCAGGAGATCTCCCTAAACCAAGGTTTTGCCATCACGGAGATGGCAAAATTTAATCTAATTTAATGAGGCTGTGCATCTGTCAGAGTGTAGGTGGAAAACCAGAATGTGTGCCCCAACCAGCACCTTCTCTTGCTGTTTGAGGTCTCCCAGAGGAGTTGTCCTGGCTGATCTCTGCCCTGTGGGGTGTCAGCCTGTGGGGTGCACCCCAGGGATTCAAATGCTGTGTCTGAAGGGACAGGAGGATGCTCAGAGCAGCACTGGGTACTCTGCAGAGACTGCCATGGGCACAAAAAATGCAAAATCTGTGTTCAGATCATAGAACCATAGAACAGCTGGGGTTGAAAAGGGCCTTAAATTCCACCCAGTGCCACCCCAGCCATGGCAGGGACACCTCCCACTGTCCCAGCTGCTCCAGCCCCAGTGTCCAGCCTGTCCTTGGGCACTGCCAGGGATCCAGGGGCAGCCCCAGCTGTGCCAGGGCTGCCCACCCTGCCAGGGAACAATTCCCCATTGCCAATCTCCCACCCAGCCCTGCCCTCTCTCAGTTTGAAGCCATCTCCTTTTGTCCTGGCAGCCCAGATCCTTGTGACATCTCTGTACTGTCGCCTACACCTCCATCCAACCCCAGCATTGCTCCCCAGCGTGGAGTTCAGGGATGCTCCAGGTGAAGGAACGATGGCATTTGTCACAGTAGCACCTTGACAGAGCCACCCCTGAGACACGGGTGTGTGCATTCTGCAGGGGGATGGTACAGAAACATTTTGGAGTTTACGTCAGAATTTTTCAAATCCAGAGCTGAATAACTTATCATTCCCTGTCTAAATAAACAAGCATGGGTGACAGGTTTTTTAAGTGGTTTTTTTTGTTGTTTTTTTTTTTTTAATAAGTAATGTTGTCAGTCCTATTTTATTATGCGTAATAGAAGGAGGTGAAAAAAAATCAATATAAGCACTGCATCTAACCTAATTTAAACTACAATCACAATGTTATCTGAATGTCTTACAACATTGTTAAATCCAACAAGTAGACAAGAAAACAACAAATCTATGCAGGGTTTTTTTATACATATGGTGAGAAAGTTTGCAAAGTGTTAAAATATATTTTCTGTTCTGTGTGTTTCTGGTACAAGGAAGTGATGTGTAGATTAGTGTATATTTATGAACAGAGCCTTGACTTTTACAAGCAATAATCGACTTCAAAACATACAATGTATATCTTAAAATATCCCCTAAAGCTGCTCATATAAAGTCAAATCCAGCACCTACTAAAGTTCAGCCAGCTGACTCTTTGACTCCAGAGGGCACTTGACCAAGCCCATGGTGATTGTGAAGTACCTGACAGTCTAGTTGTATTCATATGAAAAAAATCACATTGCATAGATTTAAACAGGAAGACATGCAATAACAAGACAAGTCACAGTATAGCAAAACCTTGTTTCTTTGGTGAAACAGAAGCAGATATAAAAGTTACAAAGATTTTAGACTTCCATTCACAAAAAATAATAAAAAAAAAAAAAACCCCAGACATTCACATTATACACTATACAAGATAATAATATAAATAGAGAAAAGTATTATGTGCATTGTTTGGGGGTGAAGGGTGGGGAACAGAGTGGCCAGCGCAGGGAGGTCCTGCCACAAGGGTGGGGAGCAGCCTCTGCCATTCCTCGGGGTCAGGGGGTGTTGTCTGAACTCTGTGGCAAGGTCACCCCACGGGCAGCTCTGCCCTGTTGGCTGGGTTTCAATTCTTCTCCTTTCCCTCTCAGTTTTTTTGTCCCCATCACAACCCCACGAACACAGAGGCGTACACCTCGCACCTGTGTGTGTTTTTTCATGTTACTTTAAAAGGTACATCCTAAGGAACTCATTTTATTTTCAAGGTTTTTTTTTTTTTACCTATTGTTGTTATTTTTTCCTTTTTAAAAAATTTTTTTTAAATCTTTTTTTCACTTTTTTTTCTTTTTTGTCCTGTGCCCAAAGGTGTGCAAGGCACTTTGCAGGAACAACAGTCCTTTCCGTGGAGAGGCCGTTTCAAACGTCACCTCCAACACTCACTGTACACATCCAGGCCAGTGGTGGCACTGACCAGGGCAAGAAATCATGACAGAAAAACTCCTACGTACACACTGCACCAAACTACAACCTAGAACCAATCTGTGCACACACTTTAGAGAAAGCCAAGATCCTGATTCTTCTGTGGGTCACGCACAGTTCTCACCCATCTAGCCGCCAACAAATTATCCTGTTTAGCAGGAATTTTTGTTCTCCGGGGAAAAAGAGCAAGCTGAAGTGAAAGATGATTCCAAAAGTGGAGCTCAGGGGCTAATACTGCACTGGTGAGCTCTTTGAATCTTCTTTGTATGGGTAAAATAACATCCAATAAATTAAATCAGTATGGCTTACTTCATTTATTTATGTACGCTTCACAGCTGCAGCATTCATACACAAACATTCATTACTTTATAAAAAGATTAAAAAATGGTTATATATACAAAATTATTTACTTTTTTGATTTTTTGTTTGTTTTCTACAAAAAAAAAAAAAATCCCCCAAACACCAGGTCTACTCCATTTTAGAATGCAGAGACCTGTAATATAGACCTTGTGGTTAATATCATGAAAGTAATTTTTTCCTTGTTTCCTTTTGTATCTCTTCTCAAAAAAAAAAAAAAAAAAAAAAAAAAGTGGCCCTGGTTGATAAAGTTAATGTATTAGCACTTGGAATTTTACAGGCTCTCCTCATCATACACAACTCCTCCACACAGTCCTTTCTCACATGTGCTGAAGCTGGGATGGAGAGCAGAAAAAATGTTCGATATTGCAGTCCCTAGTTCATGCTTCCAGCCACTTTTATGTGCTCTGTCTAAACTTTTCATCTCATGGGACACAAGCTGTACCTCGGGTGGGAATCGGCACAGCTCCCATTAAAAAAAAAAAAAAAAACAACAATAAAAAGAAAATGTCACTTGTGTGTTTATCTTCACCTGATAACTGCAAATTTCAGTCAGTGAAGTCTTTATTTCAACCATTTCCAGCCTAAGTAAACAACACAGAAACAACGTCATAAATGACTGAAGACCTCTGAGGCCGTTCTAACCATAAATATGCCTGAAATTAGTGTGACTTTTCATTTTATATACAGGATTTTAAAAACAACACACAGTCAAACAACATTAAAATCATCTTATTTACATTTTCATTGGTGCTAAAATTGAGCTGTTTAAATATTGCAGAAGGCTGGTACATATCATAAAATGGTCCACACCGATGGCATATAGAAAACTAATAATCTTTATAGGCTGGAAATGGTTTCCTTTTATCCCCATAAGCACTTCTCCTCTTTTTTATTTATTTCTTAAATTTTCTGATAAACACCGTAATTTTTATTTTTTTCCTTTTTTTTTTTTTGCAAAACGCGTCGTGAATACTGCAGTCCATAGTTTCAAAACGATTCGATAATACTCCTATAAGTGATAGAAAAAGGCACAGAAAGTTACGACTTTGGCTGAAATGGTGGAAATCCCCAATTCACCATTTAGCTCTCAGCGCCTCGAGTCCTGCCACGTCCTGATCCAGCGGTGGTAGTGCTTGGATGAGTTTAACGATGTCCCCTTGCCTGATGAGGAGTGTTTGTAGTAATATTTCTTAGAGTAAGTCCTTTGGTATGTGGAGGCTGCAGAGCAAAGGGAGAAGGAGAAAAAAAAAAGGGGAGATGAATTTAAAATCGAACTGTGAATGGGCTGGCTACACTTCACGACACAGTTTGGTTAATTAAGAGGGTAAACAAATGATTAACTGGAACTGTGGCAGTGTTATAGGCATGCACACAGCTGCAGAAAGAATCATTAGCATTATTAGGAACCTGTTGACTCCCTGATTTGCTAACTTCAAAGTAGTCTTAATGCCTTCTGGAGTGATGCCGTAAGATTTTAGTGTTTGCGTTTTTCAGATCCTGTACTGCATTACTGCATATACAGTGTTAGTTATTTCTTCACATTTTGGTCAGACAACACAACTCCTCTAGGCCTGAGGACAGCCTCAGGCCCTGAATGTACAAACAAAAGTGGGTTGGGGAGGAGCAAACTGGGGATAAATTACTTCATTACCTGAAGCTGTAATTGGAGGATTAACCCCTGAAATGTAAATGAACCACACTTATAATTGTCTGAAAAACTCATTTTCCATTTTGGGTGTAGCCTCTGGGGGGGCTTTTGACTGCCCAAGGTATACCTTTTGAAGGCTTTTAATAAAGATCTACTCTTATTCTCTTAATCTAGTCTAGCCCCTGTTCTAGGCAGCCACTCCAAGGCATCAGTAGACACAGGAGAGGAAAATTTCCATTAGTTTCAGAGGCTTGGTGTTTTTTTGCCATAATCTGTCCTGCCAGACTTGGTCCTCTCTTAAAATACACATTCATTACTCATTAATCTTAAATTAGCCCGCCGTTTCTGATTTGCCAGTGGTTTGCTTTCAGAGAACTCACGATTCATGCAAGTAATTTTGGGCATATCCCATCGTCCGTTCCCCTGGCAGCGGATGGTCGGGATGTGGCGCTGGATGAAGCCGTCCTTGCAGTGGTATCTGATGAGGGAGTTGATCTCATAACGAGGTTTCATCTTCCCAAAGGTCTTTGCATTCTCCACAACAGGAGGCTGCCCACAAGCCACTGGAAGGAAGAGAGGGCATCACCCAAAACTTCAGTTTGTGAGCCCAGTTTGAGCTGGGACTGGCCTCTGAGCCCTGGCTAAGGGAAGGTGACAAGGGACCTCAGCTGGACTCCCAAGGGGAACATCCAGACAAGGACAGGGGGATCAGGCTGCCCTGTAGATCTCCTGTTTTGTAAACCACAGCTAATAGTGTTGGAAATTGGAAAATGGCAGATATTGTGGTCAGCATTGCCTTTTTGGTTCAAATTCTAAATGTAAATTCAAGCCAAAAAGTTGGCATACTCACACAAAGAAATGTGAAAAGCAGTGAAGTTACCACAAACATTTAAGGAAGAAGTCCTTTTTCCAGGACTCTACATGTCCTCCTCAGTGACAGTCTGTTCAAAAGGACTGAAAACTGATGGATCCATCAAGATCCAAAGAACATGGTAAAAAGTACTGAGTGGCAATTTATCAAATTATGCTTTTGTCACTGCAAAGTTCGTACCTGTTCCTTTCTTGCAGGTATAAGTGAGGTGGTAATTGCACGGGACATCATTCCACTGCCCGTTCTCATGCCAGATTATTACAACACAATCTTCTCCAGCAGAAAAGAAGCTGTCTGGCTGGTTTGGTCTCCAGTTCTCATATTGCTGCAGAAAAGAGAAGCAAATTTATCATTCTCAGCGCTGGAGAATATTTACATTAACAAAAGAGGACATGATATCACCTGTGGCAAAAAGCAATCTCAACTGTTTGATTCAGACTGCTAAGCATGGACTAAGCAAAGGTAGATTTATAATATCCTCCCACTATATTAAAGATTATCTCAAGGGGAAAAATATTCTGGTCTAACTTCTCATTTACTGTGAACTGATGTGAAGTGAACAAAACAAAGAGACACAAACAAAACTGGATCCTAAGTGTGTCGAAAACACTCTTTCCTACATAAATATCATGAAGTATAATGCAAGAAAATAGGGTAAATATCCCATGACTCTCATGAGAGCACATCTACAAAGTGAAAAATTAGAGACTAACTTCCCAGACTTGGATTATTTATGACATTGGATGATTTCAGTCAGTTAATGAAGTCATTCCACAGCATGACATGCAGAATTAGGTGCAACATAAGTGAGAGAGTCAGAATGTGGCCCCCAAAACCACTAGAGATTGGTGTTTTCACTAAAAATGCTAGGTGGCAGTCTGAGCCCAGACAGCAGCCTCTCAGCTTTAGAAATGGTGATTCAAATTCTGCCCTCTGTTGAAAAACCAGCCCCAAACATCTATGAAAATATATGAACAGCAGAAAGTGCTTCTTCAAAATGCACTACATTTAGAAGTAGAAATATGGGTTTTGGTATGTGCAAAACAAACAAATAAACAAAAACTCACAAAAGAACCTTCAAATGGCTGTGACATACCAGCACAATGTCATTTTTGGGTGAACATTTGGGAGGATTCAGTCTGGTTTTACAATCAACCAGCAGGAAAAGTAGCAACACTTTTTTCAGGCTGATTGAAACTTGTGCAGCAGTTCTTGTCAGGGGACATGCAGCCTCCTGTCCTGGCAGCCAGCAGAGGTGGGATAACCCCTCACTTTGCTCCCAAACAAAGTACAAGAATCTAAGGTTTGCATAATGTTATGTCAAGAAAAGCCAGAGAATAGTTGGAAACCACTCCTAAAAATTTTTCGATTTTTCTGGGATTTCTGTTGTGTCACTGCAGGAAGAATTTAAGGAAGGGTAAAAATAGATATCTGTAAGAACTGGAATTCACATAAATGCCAGACATTAACCAGGCAGCTAGCCCCTTGTATGGGCAAAAGGACACAGTTTCTACAGTGCTTATATTTTCCTCAGTGCTTACATCTTTCTACTAGAGCTGGGCCATACAAATGTCATAAAAGTTTAGCTTTCTTTTTTCTTAACTTTGTGAAATAACCCCTATTCACTGCCTGGGTGAACACATTTTAGAAACAAAGTTAACATACCCCACACAAGTAGTATTTACCTTACAATGAATCAAACTATGAAAGGAAAATGAGTTAAATACTTAACCTTTTCCTACCACGTGTCATCTTACCCATCATAGGTTTTAATTATCCAGGCAATTTAACCAGCCCAGTCTGAATAAATTTGTTCTGCACTGAATTTATTACCTCTAATAAAACATTCCCCTTTTCAGCTGGATCTAAATTAACTCCATCTCAACTTTTCAGTGTTTAACAGTCCTAAATTACAGTGCACACCAACTAATTTACTCAAGTTTAGGATCCATTTGCTTTCAAGAACGTGTGTATAGGTACAAAAATTAAAGAAAACTGTAAGGTTAGTGGCAGAAAGTTTCATAAATAATGTCCTGAGAGCCAGGGAAAGATTTCAACGAGCCTTGCAGCTGTTTCTTGTAGAAATAATACTGCAGAACTGCTTGCTTCCACAGGGATGAGAGTGTGGGAATGAAGGATATTTAGTGGCTATTTGGGGGCGTGTGAGCTGGAGGTGCTCAGCAGCCTGCCAGCTCCCACCCTCAGCACACAGACTCCATATGCTCTCACTTGCCTTGCCAAAATGACTCCAAAATTTGTGTTTGCTTAGCTGGCAGGGCTGCAGTGTAGTGGCAAAGTATTACATCTAGGCCCTGTGGTTTGTTCAAGAATGTCTGATATCCTCCAGCATGACTTGCTGTTACCTCACATCTGATATCGTCATTGCACAGATTTATTTTGGCTGAGGAGCTCTGATTTTGCCTGGGTCTGGTGCCAGAATTGCTGAGCAGAGGAAGTTCCAGACTGCTGCATTGCTTTCTTAGGTCCCCACCCAGCCCCTCTGTAGTTTTCCAATTCCTTATTTAGACACTGATAATGGGACAATGATACAGGGAGATTCTCACAGTTTGAGTGCAATAGGCTGCTGGACAAATAAAATAATATTTTGCATTTCTCTTATGGAATAGATCTTTGCATGAGCATAGGCATGACTCTGGCTTCCATTGGTGTAGATCTGGGTGATTGCACCATCTCCAATAAAACCATATCAGCAAAAAATTAATGGGAAAAAACCTTTGACAATGCTCTTAGCTGTATCATTCATAAGACAAAACCTAAATAGAATCAAATACTTGGTGAATACATGGAAGAAAAGCTGCTGTAAGGTTTTTAGTCCTTATCAGAAATATCAACTCTGAGTGATTGCACAGAGCGACCTAAAAACCATCACTACTCTGTTTTTTAAGTAACATTACCACAAGAGACATTATTTTTTTCCTCTGTATTAAAATGCAAAGCACTTCCAGAGTGTGTATTTCTAGACATATAATCTTAATTATGTACAAGACTCTAAATGTACTTCAGAGGAGGTTTGGCTGGCCACACTTCTCCAGCTGAGGTGGCTGTGGAGAGGGAGGCCCAGAGCAATCACAGAATCTCAGTGTGGTTTGGGTTCAAGGGAACCTTTAAAATCAGCCAGTCCCACCCCTGCCATGGGCAGGGACCCCTTCCACCAGAACAGGCTGCTCCAAGCGCCGTCCCACTGATACCAGAATCATCTGAAATTTTTTATTCTCTGTGCTATTTTCCACAACCTGTCCTTGATCAAGCACAGACCTCAGGCTCAGGCAGACAGCACTGCACCATCCACTCTGAAAAACTCTCAATATCCTCAGAGTGTTTTTTCCTCAAAAACCTGAGGTTTCTGTGTAGCCAGATGACTGCAGGACCTAGCCTGAGGGACAGGGGTTTGGTGCCTGTACCTTCATTTGGTTTTGGGAGAGTCTGCCTGACCATCATTCCAGGATGAAAAGTAGAGTTTGTACTCTTTGTGCTTTTAATTATGCTGTAATAATTGGTTGATTTTACTTGTACTTTTTTGGTTTTATTGTTGAAATCAAAGCCTTCTCTGTCACACTGGATTTATTTGTTCTGGCTTTCTCTGCTAAAAGGCCCTGAAAATTTTCCTGCAGACTGTGAATGGTCCGTGAGTTAGAGCTGGAGCTGAGTTGGGATTCAGCTCTTCAGACTTCCTACGTGGCACTAGATAATGCACTTGGCTGGCCATTCACAGCCGATAAAACAGGGAAAAATCTATTCTCTTGCCTCACAGTAGGAGTTTGGATATGATGGCTTCAAATCCCATGAGGACGTTTTATGAAGTTCCACATTTTTGGGGAGGATTTCCTTATATGGCCCTGCATAAACTCACAGTGTGTTGGGAGGCTGACTTGTCACATAAAATAAGCTGAAAAAGCCAGGACTATAGCAAGAGCTGTAAAGCAGAAAACATTATTAGCCAGTCACTATCTATTCTCATTCAGATGGCTGCTAATTAAACAGAAAGGGCATAATCTTCCCATCCTGGACAAGATCCCACCTCCTGGGAGATTTGTTATTTAAATTCTCAGATAAGCAGCCTTCCTTGACAGGCTTATTTCCTTACTAATGGTTAACCCACTTAGCTCTTTCAGGTGCTTGCACTGCCCAGGTGGATCCAGGAGTACCTCAGCTTTGGGACACTCCTTTGGAAATTTCAGCCCTTCTTTTATCTCCAAAAGGCTCATCAAGTGCCTGAGATTTTGCATTCCAAAATAGCCAACAAGCATTGTGTTTAAGGAAGCACAATAAAAAAGCACTGATGCCAACAAAACTTTGCTGCTTGACCTCGATATTGTGTAAAGGCCAATAATCTTCTGCATAGGACTGAATCTAGGAAATCATTTACTTGAAATACATCTGTTTAAATTTACAGGTTAAGGCTTTTCTTTGTGGGGAAAGGAAACATGTTTTCAGCATGTTTAATTAAGACAAATCTGTCTTGGAAATTTTTGGAGCTTGCTGTTGTGATTTTCATTTTCTTTCCTTCTGGCTACTTCCCTATCTGATTCCTCCTTAATGCAGGACTAATGAGGCAAATTAGAGAAAAAGTAACAATGGAAGAGGTAGGGACTGGCTGATTGGATACTTTCTGTGCCATTTCATCTGAAAGTGAAGCAACATTTCCTGCCTGGTATTTATCACTAAACTGAAACCACCACTTCGAACCTTACTATCACCCTTTTCTTCTCCTGACATAGCTCTGATAAGAACAGGAATACACTTTCTTTCTTTTTTTTTTATTTTTTTTTCAACAGAATAGCAGAAAAAGTCTTAGAAATCTTTATCAGGAAAGGACCTGAATGAGTCCCTCACTGTGGGGGTTGTTATAATTGGACAGCTTAAGTAAAAATTACATCTCACTTTCAGTGAGTCTAGGGAATTACTCGGTGGCTGAACTTCAACAAGATCAGCATGAGGTTACAATGAGCACGTGCATCAGTCCAGAAAACCCTCATTTGTGACTGTGTAACAGCACTGATGCTGTTACAGGAGATACTTGGGAAGTTTAAACAGGACTGTGTTTCTTTTCCATAGGAAAAAAAAATCAACCGTATTTCTGTGAAGATTTGGCAATGTATGAAATATTTCCAGTAAGGTCACCTAGTATTTAAATGCATTTTTACATGAGAAAGACAATAAGTTATCTTACAGTGCAGGCTCTATTCCACTGAAATTCCCTCCACACCTGCAAATGATTTTTCTGTTTAATTTTATGAAAGGAAGCAGACTGACAGAACTCACCAAAAGCGTTCTTTGGATTAAGAACTCCATTCAGTGAGAGTTTAAGCACACACCTTGATTTAAAGGCATGGGTCACGCCTTAAGGGGGATGATCACAGGGAAGGTCACATGGAGACTCACACAGATGCTAAAATAATTGCCTGAAGGAAGGACCAAGGGTGTGCATAAATCTTTGCTGGGAGAAACTCAAATCAATTTGAAGACAGCTCCTATATTTAAACCTATCTACAAGTACACATAAAAATCACATCTCATGATCCCGATTTTTTTTTTTTTTTAAGGTTCTGGTTGAATGCCTTCCCTTTAGCTTCTAATCTGAGTTTTATTTGCATAGGATTTGAGAAACTGGCAGGGTTTGGGCCAGGCAGGAACCCAACACTCCCCATGACTGAGTCACACTGTGAGCAAGACAAACTCCCAGGAGGAGCTTTGCTGAGTACTTCTGCAAAAGATTCAACTTGCAGGGGTTGGGTTTTTTGGTCACAGAGAGATGGAATGTATTGAAAAACTTTTCTAGTCCTGTGCAGCAGCTTGCAAAAAAAAAGAAAGGGACTCTGGAACACATACATTCATGTGCATCTATCCAAAAGAAGCGTCTGCAGATTGAACAAGCAGGAAGAGCTCTGCAAAAAGAAATAATTTCGGAAAAGAAATCTAATTGAAATTCAACCAGTGGAGAAAAGGCTACCTGACGAAATTGAAACGTAAAAGCACAGTCAGGTTGGGAAGAAATGATTGTATGGTGGAGCAGATGACAAGGTCTGGGGTGTTTTTAAAGCAGTACCATAGAATGACGATTTTTCCAGGAAAAGCAGAAAGTTGTGAGAATGGTAATGAAACCCCACTAGGTGACGCTGTCTGCTTGCTCCAAAGCCCAGAGTTCCCCAAAATTATAATTATTCACGATTATAACTTCCATTAACTCTTTCAAAGCTAAATGAAGCCGTGGAATTTTACCTGCTCTTTACCATCTTTTGTTTTCAAAATAATAGCTTTCATCACACAGTGTACAGTTCAATTTTGAGGGTATGCTGTGTGTGATGGGCTCTCAGAAGTCACTTTAGCAGCTGAGAAATCACGTTAAAAATGAGTGGCAAAGAAAGTAGGGTGGTAAATGCTGGTTTGGTGTAATTCGTGTTTGTTTTGGAGTCACATTGACATGTATATATATTAGCAGTGTGATGCAAATTGTGTGGGGTGGGATTTAATCTTTTTGTGCACAGCTACCAGGAGAGCCACTGGAGGGGGGGGGGAATAAAAAGAAGGAAAATCCTGCACTTTGTCAACAATTACTGCAGGTTTGAAGCTGTCCAAGAATTTGAGCCCAGAGTAACGAGTAATTTCAGCCCAGCAGTAACAAGTCTCTGAAATAACTGCTGACCCCCCTAGTAAAAACAAGACAAAACCCCACTTTGTCCGAAAGGCCCTCATTACGACATCCTGAATCAAAAATATACCTGTCATTAATAACATTATATAGTTCTCCTCCATTTAAACGTGGGTCAAATGAGCATCTTAAAAAGAGGCTGTAATGACTGACTGCAGCACAGAACCAAAACATTTGGTAGGTTTAAAATCTCCTTCTCCAAGGATCCTGTGGGACATGGGCACAATGAGCTTTTTGTTTGCAGCTGACTACAGCACTTTTTTAGTTTGTTTGCTTTACTTAACCCTCAGAGGCAGGCTCCTTCACTACAATACTCCATGCCTTTTGAAGGTTTTGGGTTTTTTGTATGTGTGTGTGTGTGCTCAATGAAGTTACTCTTTCTGAGAGGGGTGCAGTTACAGATTTGCTCAAGTTAAAGCCTTCTGATTCACCGACCAATAAAGGAGGGAAAAGAGAGGGCTTTGTTTTTTGCCAGAATTAAGTTTCTGGGTTGCTTTACTTCTTATTATTATTTTTTTAATTTTTATTTTAATATAGCTACCTAAAACTGACAACCTGAGGAGCCAGCTTTGCAGAACACAAAGCACAAACACCCCTGTGCTGAAGGGGAGGAAAAACCAAGGCAGGGTCTCTGTGCAGCTTTGAAAGTGGCAAAATTCCCCATCCCTTTCCTGGCTGGCAGCATTCTCCCAGTGACAGACAATCTGGCCACAGACGCTGGCCAGCTCCTTATTACAGCACTAATCTTATGTAATGGCAGTGAGCTCACCGCCCTACAAAGCACTAATTATCATCAGCGTTTTCCAGGGGATGTGAAAAACCCTCCTCGTGGGGCGGGGGGCCCTGGGCACAGCCCCAAGTTGCTGTATGTGCTTAATCCATAACATGAATAGCTCCAAAGGGCTCCTTGTCTGCTGTGCTGCTCACAAGGGTCTTTAGCAAACACAAAGGGGGAGCTGCCAAAAGCAACACCAGGTTTTTTTTTTTCTTTTTTCTTTTTTTTTTATTTTTTTCTGTTTGGATGGGTGTGCTTTACAGCTGTAAAAGTTACCATTCGCAGAGCTAAGTGAATTATTTAAATTCTATTTCGCTGGTGTATTTTCAAGCTTCCCATTGTGTCCTCTCTCCCTTTGATCAAATATTAAATGCCTCAGCTGATAATGTAATTTTTGTGGTTCTGTAGTTTGTATTGCATCATATTTAAGGTATAAAAAGATCCAACTAGGCAAATTCCTCTGCTCAAACAGTTGTGTGAGTGTCTGGACCTTGCTTCCTTCTCTTGCAACACTGGGCTTTTTTTCCCAAATGTGGTTTTTTTGCACTGCTCAGAGCCTTACAGATAATTGTGGGATGAAGATTATCCTTGATACATACTTCAAAGTTTTTTGTTCACTGTTGCAGAAATGCTGGGAGAAAAGTCTGCAGTAAAGTGCAAGAACAATTTAGATGCTATATTTTTCTAAATGTAAATAAAGACTACATATAGCCATTTTCATTGCACATCAGGGGGAGAATAATGTTGTCCCACACCAAAGCCAACAGAACAGCCCCACAACTACCCTGAACAGAAGAAAAGCAGAGCTAGCAAAACATGCTCTTAAAAACACTATATTATTCTCTCCTGCCTCTTGAACCTATCAATGTAATCATACCAGAAATGTCCTGAGCACATATTGACTTGATTTTCAGAAAGTAATGACAAACAAAGCTCTAAAAGCATTGGGGTGCTGCAAGATCTCTGAACACACCTCAGGGGCTGCTCTCACCACCTTCACTTTTGGGACAAATCATCTGAAATCGGGGACCAGGCAGATTTACTGAAGTTTGCAGCTTCCTGCTGGTCCACACAACCTCAGGTGATGCTCTCAGCCCCAGCCCGGTGTCAGTGGCCCCAGCTCTCACTGAGCTTGCCCCACATGTGAGGATTTGGGTTTTCTGAAAGGACTCCCACTTTTTATGCTGCCTTAACACAGCTGCCAACAACTCCTTCCCCTTCATATATAAAAAGGTGTTGTTGTTTTACCCAAAAAAATTGTTTTGTTGTGTGGCTCATCAGCTCCAGAACATGAATTCCACCTCTCCCAACCAAGAGAACCACTTAAAGGTTATTTCTTTCAGAGCCAGAAAAATAAATAAATAAGAGGAATTATTTAAAAAAAAAAAGAAAGGAAAAAAAAAAAAAAGAGAGAGAGAGAGAGAGCAGGGACATGATGTATATAAGAAAAGATTGCTTCCTGCCACCCAGATACAGCACAGCAAATCAGAAAAAAGCAGATACATGCAATCAGCCACTGGATCCCACAGCTTACTATAATTAAAGCCTATTTTATTATGCTTACTGGACAATTTGCCCTAAGCTTTGCCAAGGAGGCACTTTGAAGATAAGTTCTGGCCTTAGCCAAGAAGATCCCAAATGTTTTTTCAAAGAAAATAAATAAATAGTAAAAATAAATACATAAATATATAAATAAATATATAAACAAACAAACAAATAAATAAATAAATAAAAGAGACAAATATAAGCAAATTCATTTGGCCAAAAAAAAAATGAAACCTGTAATGATAGACCTTCTTTATGCATAGTGCCACCTGAGCTGACAATTAAACTGTAGGGCATGAGAGGTGGGACACAACCACTTTATTCAAGTAATTTTGCTTCTCTCAAGCTCAGTCTGTGTTTGAGTTGCAGTGGGTACAACAAGCTGGAAATGTGTGTTTTACCAGCAGATGGTGAGGCTTTATCTGCACAAGATTATGCCATTTTGCCTGAAAGGCAGGAAACTGCTAACCAGTTTTGAATTAAAACCACTTTGCAGTTAAGGAATAAACTTGCCAACTCCCTCAGAAATCTCACAGATGATGATGCACCAGACATTTCAGTGAGGCAGATCAAAAAGCTTCCTCAAGGTCTCTATTCAGGAGCAGAACCTCCAATACTGTGATTTAGGAGTGGGCCTGTTTCTATTTTATTAGGATAGTTTTTCTTGTCCTAAATGTCAGTTTGGTTTTTTTTTACAAAAAACAGGCAGACTCAATGCCAATATGGACAAAAGTCATTTGGGCCGAGAAGATTTAAACACTATTTCTTGCTTTCTCACTGAATTTGATTGTATTCACTTCATTATTCAAGACACCAAGATTTTCCTCCAGGAGTTCTGAGAGCCAGAGCGTGAATTTACAAGATCACTTTTAATCTTTTCCAAAATTTGCTTCTTGGCACTATTTTTCCAAGTTCAACATAAATTCCAGTTGAAGCACAAAAAATATGTGCAGAGGAATACAGGGGTTTTGGGGTTCTTTTTCTGACTGCTGCTGCTGGGAAAAATCTGCTGCCTTGATAAATTGTTAACAGAGACTATTTTCTATAGGGGTGAAAAAGGAAGAATTCCAAGGTATCAAAAGTGGATGACTTAGCCCACTATTAGGCAATAAACATTCTTTTTCAGAAGGGCTGAGAGCCTGTCAAAGCTGCTTTAAGTTCAGTGTAAATTTCCCAGTAAGAACCTTAATTCTATAGTCTCATTTACATGCTTTGCCCAAATATCATGTTTAATGGTGGCCTCAGTTTAAAAAAGTCTGGAAAAACACAACTTGACAGGGACTGAAAACGTCAAAAAAATTAATTATTTCCTTCCATTGAACCCATTGATTGGAAAACATTTTAGGTGAAAAAAAAAAAAAAGTATTTTATTCCTTTTTCCCAAAATTGCCAATAAAATATCTGGCAAAAGAGTTGCTGTCAGTGTGCTGCATATTTCTGTTGGTTTCCTTCTGTTGGTGGTAAATGAGTACCAAAGTAATATAAACCTTTTTCTGTGTCTCCAGTAGTGGGTCCTGTGTTTCAAGCATTGCCAATTCCCAATTCTAGGGGCTTGTTTTGGTTCAGAAGGAAAATTCATGTCAAAGAGAAACTTGTCACCCACAGCACATCTTGACGTTGTTGTTAATTTGCTTTTTCTTTTCAGTACACAAAGCATCAGAACTGTTAAGGGTTTATTTTTAATCCATAAAACCTCATAAAGCCATGCAAGCATGATTTTTTTGATTGGACCAAGATGTTATTGGAGAAAATTCAAAGAAGTGTCAAGATAAAGATGAATGTGCACTACTTGTAGCTGCACAATCACTCTTCTGATCGTATCTCCAAGAAAACTGACATCAGGGGGATTCCCAGCACACTTAACAAATTTTCCCCCATGCCAGAAATGTTGAATAGAATTGTGGATAGACAATATTTTTTTGGAGAATGCACAGAGTTGGGAAAAAAATTTAGAAACAGCTGAATACACATGCACCCTGATACAAAAACCACGTCAAGGCTATTTAAATTCTGGCTATAGGCAAGAGTCGCCTCTAAACTTAGAAATTCAATTTAGAACCTGAGTGTTGGTGTAATAATGCTGATTTTTATGATCACAAATTATGTTAATGTGTTTAAAGCCATCACAAAATCTGCTTACCTGCACACACATAAAAGATGCAAATTTTCTACCTGCATAGTATTTAAATTCACTGCAATTTTAGAACATCATCAGGAAAATAGATTAGATACATATATTTAATTATGTTAGCATTCCTATTAACTACTAGAAAAATACTAAATCACTGTAACAACAAGAGTGGTTAGAAAGTATGAGAAATAATTTAAAAGCCAGAGAAAAAGGAACAAATGAGGCAGCTGCTCAGAACCATGGGGTCCAGAAACCATATGGAATAAGTTATGAGGAAAATCTATTGAAGCAATGAGCATAAATGATTTCAAGAGACACCTAAATTGTTTCCGAAGGAAGAGACAGAGGGAAGTTGTTAAAAAATGAAAGAAAAATAAGGTGGGAAAAAAGATCAATCAAAGCAGAAATCTGTTGGACAGATGGTACCACTCTGTTCCTAGAATATCTTAATTTCTTAAAATTGAAAATTACAGGAAAAATATAATGCTCATTTGGCCAGTGGTCTAAATTTAAAAAACAGGATCTCAGCTCTAATTTTAATTTCTCAAAATCATAGAATCATAAAATGGTTTGGACCATGGGTGTGGATGGACCATGGGCAGGGACACCTTCCTCTAGACCAGGGTGATTAATCAGTGGCATAACAGCTCAGTTTCTGGAATATATAAGCATTATATATTATCTTATGTATATTTATCTAATTTTACACCTGGTAAAATGAGACAACAATAATAATAATAACAACAATAATAATTTACACTGGTCTGGGATCACCAGTGGGTGCCTTGGTACCCCAGATGAGCCACCAGTGAGGCAACAGAAACCTTCACCACCATTTCCCACCCCTCTTTGCTGTCACTTGCCACACACAGCCATGTCCCCAAGAGATGCCTCATTTATAAGCCATTTCAGAGCACTTTTAGGCTCTGGTTGTTTACATGAAATGGCAATAAGTGAAGCTTGCCTTGCCCCAGGTGTCTTTCTACACCAGCTGCAGCCACATGGTCTGCAACAACAGGTGTCCAGATGCTCTCTGATTTAAAAGTTCACTACTGGAAGGGAAAATAATAACCAGTTTGGGCTTTTTCTTAATGTAATGTTCTTTAGTGGGTGCTCAACAGCAAATAAATCACTTGTTCCTCCTGCAGAAGAGATTATTTAAAATGGGGAAGGGTTTGATCATTTCCTATGTCCATCAGCTCTTTGATTTAGTTTCGTTGATGGTGGGTGATGTTTTCCCTCTCCTTCTGCTGATTTTCCTTTTTGTTTTAAGTCAGGAAATCTTGAAATTTTATATCTGAATTGTGGGTTACAGGCCTCCTGAACCAGCTAAGGATGGCTGCTGCAGAGCTGCCCCACAGGGCAGGCTCCAAATATACTCGTGAGTCTCCTCTGTGCACCCAAGACTCAGCAAAGGCAAGAGCTTGAATGCCAGATCATCACCCAAAAATGCATCCTGGTGAGTGAGGAGAATTGCCACACATGGCCTTGAGCAAGGCAAGAAGATAACAAATCAGCTCCAGCAGAGACCCTTAAATTACTACAGTCTCAGATTTTTGAGTATTTCTATTTGAAACCTTAGAGAGTTCCCACACATTAAATAACAGGAACTAAGAACAAGACCTTAGAGTGAAACCACAAAGTATTAGGCATCCCAAAATGAATTTACTGACTGTTTTCTTGGGTCCATTTTTAGTGACAGGGGTTTTTTTTGGCTGGTTGTTTTTTGGTTTTTTTTTTTTAGTGCAGCTTCCCTCACAGCTAGTGGGAATTTGATAAGCCACCACAAAAAGAAATGAGTGATTTAAACTCAAAGGCATCTTACCAATGGGCTACCATCAGTCCAGCGGAAGTCACGCTCAAACATCTTGTCATTGAGGCCAATCCACTGGTAGTCATGGCCAATACCTAGGGAACCAGAAGGGCATTTTTATTAACCTTCCCATAAATGGAAGAGATTTCATCAAAGAAAATAATTTTATGCTGAATGAATCAGACATCCTGTTCTTAAGATTATTCTGCTCTTTGTGCTAAAGAGTGGTTTAGTGGCTCTTTTTCAGCTTTTTGGTTGTAATTTGGGGTGTGTATAAAAATGCAGATTCTCATCTAAGAGTTTTAAATGACCCTGTCTCTTCACTCCCAGTGATATCTACCAAGGCAAAGAGAATTAATTTCCTAACTGAGAGCATATGATGGGAAGAAAAGAAAAAAATTTAAAATCCCATATTCTAATTCAAAATTTTTCAAGTTTTGGTTAGGCTGTGAACAGTGTTGTCTAAATTTTACAATACAACACAGTAGCTATCTCTTTATGGCTAACTATTGACTTGATATCATATGCACAAAATGCATTAAGTCTCCAGAAAACAAAATGTTTCAAAAAGCTTCAATGCCACAACAAAAGTTCTTGTTCTCATCCCTCCCCACAAAAAGTGTTTTCTATTTAACAAATTATAACTTAATAGTGATAGAGAACTTGTATTAGCTGTGGAAGTAAACATTTATAACACAAAGCATGCCTTTTATTTTACATTTTAAAGCATGTTTTAAGTTGGAGATGTAAAACCTGAATAGTGAGGAGGAGATCTCACCATCTCTTAACCCTCAGCGATCTTTTGTTTATAGTCACAGAATATGCTGAGCTGGATAGGACCTGCAGGGAGCATCAGTGCAGCCCCAGCAATCCCACCCTGCACATCCCTGAAGAATTTTCTAAATGCTTCTGGAGCTTTGGCAGCAAATACTTTGTCTTTGCTTCCTGGAGCAAAGGCTTTGCCTCAAATATGCTTGAACAAAGTGCTGTATGTTTTAAATTTGTTAAATAGCTCTTTGGCAGAACCGAATCCACCAATCATCAGACGTTTTTCCAACACCACACAGGCAAAATTAAAGGAAAATCCTTTAGTTTTATTCAGAAACTAGAGCGTCAGGGCCATGCCCATTCCTTGGGGAGCCTGGGCAATGCCCAGCACCCTCTGGGGGAAGAACCTTTCCCTAAAATCCAACCTAAAGCTGCCCTGACACAACTTCAGGCCATTCCCTCAGATTCTGTCCCTGTCACACGGAGCAGAGATCAGAGATGCCCCTCAGAGGACGTTGGACACCACAATGAGGTCTGACCTCAGTCTCCTCTTCCCTATCTGTACCATCCAAGTGACCTCAGCTCCTGTCTAGACCCTTCCCCATCTCCACGCCCCTCCTTTGGACACTCCCTGACCCCTCCAGATCTCCCCGGTGTGGTGGCACCCGAGATGAGAGGCAGAGGAGCCCCGTGGGTACGCACGGTTGACGAAGATCTGCTCCTCATGGGACAGGATGCTGGTCAGGTGTGCTCCCTGCAGGCGGCATTCCCGCTCCGCCGTGTCCCACGTGCGCCGGTGCGCAAAGTACTTGTAGCACTGCCCCTGGAACTTGTGCCAGCCGTAGTCACAGGTCTCAGTGTCTGCAGAAAACAGACAAAGAACATCCCTGTCAGTGCACCAAAACCAGGCACATTTGGTCAATGGACCAAAATGAGGCGTATTTGGCCAATGTACCAAAACCAGGCATGTTTGATCAATCAGTCAAAACCAGGAACGTTTGGTCAATGCACCAAAACCAGGCACATTTGGTCAACAGACCAAAATGAGGCACATTTGATCAATGGACCAAAATGAGGCGTGTTTGGCCAATGTACCAAAACCAGGCATGTTTGTTCAGAGCACCAAAACCAGACAGGTTTGGTCAGAGCACCAAAACCAGACAGGTTTGGTCAGAGCACCATAAGCAGGCATATTTGGTCAACAGACCAAAATGAGGCACATTTGGCCAATGTACCAAAACCAGGCATGTTTGATCAATCAATCAAAACCAGGAACATTTGGTCAGTGCACCAAAACCAGGCACATTTGGTCAGTGCACCAAAATCAGGCACATTCAGTCAGTGCACCAAAACCAGGAACATTTGGCCAATGTACCAAAACCAGGCATGTTTGGTCAGAGCACCAAAACCAGGCACATTTGGTCAACAGACCAAAATGAGGCACATTTGCCCAATGTATCAAAACCAGGCATGTTTGGTCAGTGCACCAAAACCAGACAGGTTTGGTCAGAGCACCATAACCCAGCACATTTGGTCAACAGACCAAAATGAGGCACATTTGATCAACGGACCAAAATGAGGCGCGTTTGGCCAATGTACCAAAACCAGGCATGTTTGATCAATCAATCAAAACCAGGAACATTTGGTCAATGCACCAAAACCAGGCACATTCAGTCAGTGCACCAAAACCAGGAACATTTGGCCAATGTACCAAAACCAGGCATGTTTGATCAACCAAGTAAAACTAGGAATGTTTGGTCAATGCATCAAAACCAGGCACGTTTGGTCAGAGCACCAAAACCAGACAGGTTTGGTCAGAGCACCAAAATCAGGCACTTTTGGTCAGAGCACCACAACCAGGCACATTTGGTCAACAGACCAAAATGAGGCACATTTGACCAATGGACCAAAATGAGGCGCGTTTGGCCAATGTACCAAAACCAGGCATGTTTGATCAATCAATCAAAACCTGGAACATTTGGTCAGTGCACCAAAGTCAGGCACATTCAGTCAGTGCACCAAAACCAGGAACATTTAGCCAATGTACCAAAACCAGTCATGTTTGATCAATCAGTCAAAACCAGGAACGTTTGGTCAATGTACCAAAACCAGGCACGTTTGGTCAACCAACCAAAACCAGGCATGTTTGATCAGTGCATTAAACCCAGGCACACCAATGGATTTTCTGTGGGACAAAGCTTCAAGAAAAACCTGTATCTAACAAGGTATGAAAATCAAACACTCATCATGTGAACCTCATTTTCAGGTAGTTTTGTTTACCCAGTCTCAGTACACCCATCTTTGAGACCTCGCCTTCAGGCAGTTCTGTCTACCCACTTCCAGCACAAACTGCAAGACTATTACTTATCTAAGACATATAATTGCAATTGGAAACTTTGTGGGTTTCCACTGATTGAATTAAGCTGAATCTGGGCAATTTCAGGAGGATATATTCATCCGTAACCCTGGATGGATGAAATGCTTGGATGTTAGACTGCAGTGAACGTACATTTCATTAGTTTTCTGAGCCTGTACGTGGGGATGGGAATTTTTACTTCCAAGGACAAATGGTACTTCAAGTCACTGTACTAATTAAAGTTTGGAAGAAACTGATAACTAAAAATTGTATGAAGGGAAATTATTGTGATTGTTCAGTCTGCAGAAGCAAAGCTCCAATTTTATCTTTCTGAGCTCATACCTCCAAATCCTGCCCCAAAACCCATCTTCCTTGATGAAGTCAACTTTAAGCATCAATTTGTTAGGAGGTTTGCAAAGCTGAAGTACAAAGTAATGAAATTGCACGTTGTCTGTGCTTGCATGAGGCATGGTGCTGATAAGAATGCATCACAGAGAGGATTCACATCAGCCACTATATCCTTTCAGCTCAAAGAGAAATAAACACAAGCCTTGGAACAGGAACAACCCATGGATTTGACATTAATTACTCTGTTAAGGTTAGACAGCTGTAAACAGAATAGATGGCAAAAAACACCAAGAGTTTTAGTTCCAAGTTTGCTTCTGCAGGGGTGAACCACAGGAAAAAAAAATCAGCATTAATAAGATGGGAAAAACAAGTGTGATGTCTGAATGTGATGTGTGAGCTGTGCTTAAGGATGGGAAGGACCTGCCAGTGATAAGAGGGAGTTTTAGGGAGGAGTGGGAGAAACCACAGGGGTGAGGCAGGGAGTTTTGAGCCATGACAGATGCAATGGCACCATAAAGGACATTTCAGCCACAGCTATCACAGCTAGCACGGGATGGCTCATCCTGAGGGGCCTCAGGATGCTGAGGAACAAAAACACAAGGTCTGTCCTCACCCACCCCACCCACCCACCAGGAATCAGCCACCTCCCACCAAATTTTATCAGCAAAACGGGGTCTGGAGCTAACTGTTCCAGCCTTTCTAGAGTTATGGAGATGTTCTGGGCTGGAAACTGGGTTTCTCATTTTCACTAAGTCAATGCAGTCAGTGGTCAATAATTCTCTTTGGTTAAAAAAGGCTCTTTTTGCCTGAGTACAGAAACAGCCAAATATTGCAGTACATGGCAAGGGGTGATGGCTGCAAATACCTTAACTAAGTGATTACTTAGGTTTGAGCTGCTACCACCACCTAAAAAACAGTTTTTCACAGCACAGGTTCCTAATTCAAAACAGGAAGAGACCATTTCCATCCTGACACACCAAATTACCTATTTTTTTTTAAAAAAGGGTTTAAATCCCCTCTACACAAACTAGATTTTACATGTACATAAATGGATTTCAAAGTGCAAACAAAATGTGGCAAAGCCACGTCAGAGGCTTATCAGAATTTCTCTGACACTAATAATGTAGTCATTGTCTTAGGAGTCTGATGTCAAAATAGTTTCCCAAAAGTCATCAGTATTGACATAAATGTACCAAATGCAAAGACATAATCAAGCTGATTATGTCCCTTCTATTTCCAGAAAGCTGAACTGTAGAAAGCTGCTTGTGCCTTGAGTCATCCAAGCTATGAAAAAAGGAATGTAATCTACATAACCAAATTGTTAGTTTTTTTGATCTTTTCCCTCTTTGTATTCTGTGTGAGGTGCAGGCTGCAGACACAGCTTTAATCTCTGGCATCTAGGTAATTTTTAAAGTTTAGTCTGCCTTGGGCCTTCTAGAACATTTGTTTAACCACACAAGGCTGACTAACAGACCTATGTCCTTTGTGAAGGCACTTAAGATTTTATTATTTATCTTGTTCAGGGACTCCTTTGTCCCACAGGAAACAAGTCAGATAATAACAAGGAGCTGAGAAAAACGTGGTCAGAGAGGATTTCCAGGCTATTCTAACGAAACCTTCCCTGGCCTCTGCTAGGGAAGAAGTGAAGGATTTCAGAGAAGATCTGCTGAAAGGCACACTGGGGAGGCAAAGGAGCTTGAAAATACAAAACTGAAAGGACTGTGTTTACCAAGTTAGATATAATGGCCTGAGCATGAATTATAGCACAGTTTATCTTTTTACAAAACATCACACAATTTCTCTTCTCAAGGCAAAAGGTGCCAAACATGGACAAAAAGGAGAAGCTAAGTAACTTCTGCATCCGTGTGTATCTCAAATCTTTAAAAAAAAAACAAAACCAAAAAAATCCCAAAACAAAGCATAAAAGCATAACTGATGGCTATAAAATACATGAAGTTTTTAGATGCTGGAAAAGAGGATTTTTTTTTGTTTGGGGCTGGGGGAGTGGTTGGGGATTCTGGGGTTTTTTTCTGAGGGATTTTGCTTTTGATGTCTCTTGCTGTTGGCAATTTTGGGGGTCAGTTTGTTTGTTTTTCTTTAGAGGCGAGGTTGACAAGAAGAGGGAAAAAACATATAGGGAAAGGAAGATCCAAAATGGTAGAGGATGAAAAATGCAAGCCAGGCAAGTAAAACTGTGGAGAGTTTCATCTTGGCAGAGTTTTGTGCTCAGTGTGCAACCCTTATTCAATGATGAAAGCTGAAATGGTGACAAAAAGGTAAAAGGGTTCCATATGGATATAAATTTTCAGTGCCTGTACTGAACCAGTAGACAACTAATTGCAGGTAAACTTTCTGACCCAACCATGGTGAGCAGAGTAGGTGCAAGCACTTATTGAATGCAATATTTCACATTCATTGTGTACCCAGTCACAGACTTGTGTAACCTTACTCCAGCATGTGATGGAAGGACTGAAAGAAACACTGCTCACCATATTTGTGGTATTTTAAAACTCGTCCAGGGTTTATGACAATTTACAGGGGTTTCCAGTGGTGTGTGCAAGGAGTTACTCTCACAGCTTCTGTTGTCTGTAACTGCAGTTGAACATGTGTAACCACATCCCTTAACACTGTATTAAAAAAGTGTTCTCGGTAGGTTTGATACATAGGGACTGTTTTTTCAATGCTGCTGTCAATAGGTCCATTGTCTTTAAAGAAATTCCAGAAGAGGCTTAAAGGAAATAAAGACTGACACAGGTACCAGAACATAATGAGAGTCTAAGTCAGCTGTGAATTTTATCAGTGACTGTCTGCCTTCAGCTAATGAGAAAATGCTGGAGACCACTTAGCCCACACATCTCGAGGAGAAACCCATTTCTCTAGTAAATATCCAAAATAATCCCTTTTCAGCTGATAGACATCAGTTAGAGACCATCTGTTTTCAGAAAGTACCTTTTCCCTGAGCCCTCTCAACTATTTCAACCCCAACCAACCAAGCCCTGGGAACAAAGAGAATTAAATGAGACCAGAGTAATCACAGACATTGAAACAATGAACTTGGCTTATAAGAACACATGGGTCCTGATAGGGTGGTTAAAACCCACGGTTGTTTTGTTTTCAGAACCTGGAAGGGAGCAGCTGGTTGAATTATCCCATGGAGGCTCATTCTGTTACAAACACACGTGTGCCATTTTTGCACACGTGTCCAGATGAAAGCAAGCCAAACTTAGGCTTAAAGCATTCCTTGACAGCAGGTAGACACCAGAAAGAGCAGAAAAAGGAGGAAAAGAAAAGGAAACTCAAGCCAGCCAAGGACGGAAGAGGGAAATCCACAGAGGTGTTCATCCAGTTCTCATAAAGAGAACTCGCCCTTAAAATTGAGGTTCAAATTGCAAGTCTCTACCATTTCCTGAGAGTTGTCATAGGGGCTTTTCACAGAGGGATGACAGTGGAAAGACTATGGCTCTCCCAGAATAAAACTCACACCAAGATTTACTGTAATCTCCTGTCACTCTTTGGGAAAATGTTCTGGGGATATTCATGAATTTCTCAGGGGCGATGTTCAAATGTCAAAAAGTGACAAGCAGAATATGCATCTTTCCTTTGAAAAGATACAAAGGTGGTGGGCAAAAGAGGATATTGTTAATTTAATCTCACCTGCACCAGAAGTGATCCTGTCTTAACTGAGCTAACAATCTAGTTTAAAGGCAAACTTTTGAGGGAACTTTCAGCTGCACTATTTCTAACATCTGACAAATTCAGCTAACTTCAGGAAGATGTTCCCGGGCTCAGATTGCTGAACTCTTTCCACCTGGCAAGACGAAGGGCTGTCAGGGAGCCAGTTCCAGCTCCCTGAGTCTCAGGACTGATTTGCCTCAGCCTGGATTAGATCACCCAGAAGGTTCCTGTAACTTCACCACCTGCCAGAGCTCCCTGGCGTGCAGCTGTGCTGTGCCCTGGTAGCATCCCCTCCAAATGCTGACACAAGCATGATACCCCTGTTGAAGATCCCTCAGTCCAGAGCAGTCCCACAGGGGCATTTGGTGAAATTCTGAGCTCTGTTTTTCCTTCTGCACCAGTGTAGTGGGTGCAGATGTGGTCACCTCCTACTCTGAGCTTCGTTTCCAAAGGCAGTGCATGCTCCCTGCTCCCATTTCCTCCCACGGCATTTTGAATGCTCAGCACTGTGCCTAAGAAATCCCTTCAGCCTGATTTTTTTTTTTTTTAAGCTGTCTAAAATAAATAGTATATTCAAAATTTAAAAAAAA